>NW_010384344.1:618335-734809 GCF_000414095.1 Morus notabilis
TAGTTTTTTATTATATTAAATATATATTATATTGTAATTATATATATTATATTATATTATAATATAGTCGTAATTTTTAACTATCTAAAGAAATTTAACCTCATAATTTACCAAACGTTGTTACGTTGTTTTTAGAATCAGTACAGCTACTATAATTATAATTTATCAAATATTAAACTACTTTTTATAACAACTGCTTTTTTTTTTAACACAACTAAAAATAATTTTTTTAAAATCTATAACACTACCGAACTAAGCCTCTGTTTTGTGCAGTTACCACTTACCAGTCGTTTCTCTTTCTTGTGGAACAAACTGAAATTGAAAGCCACCCTCCTAAATGGACTAGGAACTCATGTTGTTCCACGAATTACTGATTTGGGCTCTTGATATGCAGTCCATAAAGATGGTCCACAAAATTGTAAGCCATCAAAAAAAGCCCGCCCACCATTTATATTTCAAAGAGAATTATTGAACTCACCATTGGAGTGTACTGAGTGTTAGATTTTTATTCTTTTTTCTTGATTAATACTCTTTAATTAGTAAATTACTGATTTGGGCTCTTGATATGCAGTCCATAATTGTAAGCCATCAAAGAAAGCCCGCCCACCATTTTATATTTCAAAGAGAATTATTGAACTCACCATTGGAGTGTACCGAGTGTTAGATTTTTATTTTTTTTCTTGATTAATACTCTTTAATTAATATTATTATTCAACTAAAAGAGTATTAATAAAAAATAAAAGATAAAAATATTAATTCATGTACTCTAAAGAGATATATTTTTTTTTTTCCTTTATTCTGCTTTGGGAAGGAGGGCCTGTGGATGAGAACATTAGTAAATGAGAAAATTTTTAAATTTATCATGAGTCTAAATTTTTATATATTTATATTGATTAATATTTTTTTAATTAATATAATTATTTAACTAAAAAAATATTAAATAAAAATAAGAAATAAAAATTTAGACCTACTAACTCTAAAAGTGTGTTTAGTTGGGGGTAATGAAAAGTAAAGGAAAGTCAATTCTTTTGCTAAGGCTCAAATCTTTGTTTGGTTAAGAAATTTTTATCAAAAAGACATTTCCAATGGAAAGTCCATTCAACCATTTTGGTGGAAAAGCCATTTATCCCATGATCCAATGGAATTGTGATTCTGACGTTGGTGGAATTGTTTTTTCCCTAACTACCCTCTCCATCTTCTGAACACAAAGTACACGAAATCAAAAGCCACATGTTCTTCTTTCTCAAATCCAACCTGAAATTCACGTTGAAACTCCACCTCGGATACTAGCGTCGAGCACCGCCAAAGATCGTCGGAGTTCGCACCAAGCGGCGCTTAGACCGACATTCACCGTCGATACTGAAGCTTCACTGGCCGAGTTGGCTTTGTCCATTGTCTTTTTTAGTCTGTCCGTCTTCTTTCTCACAGCAGAAGACAATTTCAAGAGTAAAAATTGATGGGTTTGTACCCATATGGAAAAATTCCCTTGAAATTAAAGCCGATTTCATTCTATTGTTGACATGAGTTTCATTTCTATGTGTTTGTACGCATAAATTGATGGGTTTCTTTTTCCATATTTGGTTTGTTGAGATTTTTGATTTTTCAGATCTGGGTTTGTTCTTCAAAATGGTTTTATTACTTAGTGATTACAGATTTGAAGGTGTTCTTTGATTATGGTCTCTTTTTAGATTTCGGATGGTTCATAGTTGTTCTTAAACGGTGATTTTTCATATTTAAGTAAACTTTGAATAGTAGTTTTCTCTTTTTTAGATTTGGGGTATTACATAATTCTTCTTATACGATTATTTTTTCAGGGTAAACTATGGATTATGGGTTTTCATATTTGTGAGTTTATGGGTTTTCATATTTGTAGTTGTCCGGCAAAGAAAGTTGTATCTTGAACTTGATTAATGTTGAGAACAATCTCATGAACAAAAAAAAAAAACGCCTTGTTAGCTTAAAGAACATTCATGTTAATTAATTATGGCCCGTTCATTTGTTAATTTAAGTTTTCAATTCGAGTTGAGATCTGATTTTATGTGAAAGTTTTTAATTGTAACATGAAAAGTTAGGTGTGACTTTTTATGAGAGCTTTTAACTATAGTAAATCTGGAATTGAAAACTTAAATCGATAAAATGAATGAGGCTTATATAATTTAACTTTTTTTTTATTAAGGGTAGTTTTGTCAAGGCACAATTGATGAGGAGATTATTTACCGATAAATTAAGTATTTTTGAGTTCAAATATTTATGAGTCTTCAACACTTCTGTTAGTTTAATATATTTTGGTGTTATTTTGTAGGAAAAATAATAAAATGAGACTTAGTGGCATTTTTGAGTCAAAAATTGGAGCAAAAAGCACTCAATGTCGCATAATGGCCCTCTTGAGCAGGCGTGCCACCTAAGGCGCGCGCCCGCGCCACACCCTGTGTGGCCGCGCAACATTAGGAGCGCGGGCACACCACTAGCCACGCGGCTGTACCCTATGCGTGTTGTTGACGCACTTTGGGTCATTTTTCAGCCCTTAATCAATATGAATGGCCAATTTTAGACTCTTGGATGAGTTTGGCTAAAATTTTATCCATATTTTAGCATACTTAAGCAAAAGAAGCCTTAGTTCTCAACTTGGAGAGGATGAGAGGCACAAAAATTTCTAGAGAGAGAAGCTTGAAGTTGGAGATTCTTAAAGAATGTTTGGGAGAGATTCTTGAAGATTTGAAGACTTGAAACTCATCTCCACAAGAGTTTTTTCTTCATTCTCCATTTTCTTTGTAGTTTTTTAATTTTTGTTCTTAAATTTGTGATTTTAGTTCTGGATTCATCTATGTTGAGTTAGACTTCATGTTTTGGGGCTTGATGTAGCTTTATTTGAACTATGTTTGATTATCTTGTCAATTATTAGTTTAAATTCTATTTTAATTTATTTATATTTCTCTATGCTTAATGTTTCTACTTTATTTGGCCAATGAGTTAGATCATTTTATATTGTGATTTTGATGCTCGAGAGAGTGATTTCATAGTCCGGAATTAAGAAACATAGCCTAAGTTGTTGTGAGTCCGGGAGGAGATCAACACTTAGATAATCTAGTTGAGAGTCTAGGATATTGTGAGACCGGGAGGTGATCAAGACATTGATTATCAACTAGGATTTCGATTGTTGTGAGGCCGGGAGGCGATCGACATTTGAGTTCTAATTTAAGGGCTAAACTTAATGAGTGTATGAGTAATAGATAGGAATATTAATTCGGGTATTCATGCATATGACTTCGTTTGACGCTCGGGAGAGGTAGCGATGTTAGATTAGGTCACTTGATTAATTAATTGAGTGGAATTGGCTAGCATTGGCTTAATAGAATGACCATAGGAATGATAAGGTGAAGTCAAGTCCCTAGTACACTCGTGCATAGAAGTTTCCGTATTTTATCTTATTTTTGTATTTATATCCGTTTAAGTTGTGTTTTATTTTATTTAGTTCGGTTGCCTAGATAAAGTTAAGTTACGATAATCGCAGTACTTAGCGGTAATTTAACACTCAATCCCTGTGGAGATGATACTCACTCACCATTTACTATCAAAATTTGACACCGTACGCTTGCGGGTGAACAACAATCAATCTCATTTCATTCTGAAGTCATTCCATAACTTCAACCAAACAAAAGAATTAATTGTTATTTTGAGTGCATTCCTTTTCCATTATATTCTCATTCTCATTACTATTATCATTGCCATTCAGTCACTGCAACTAAACGCACCCGAAGGGTATTCGTCTCATTTTTCCTTAGTAAATATACTCCTTTCAAATAAAAACAAAAACAAAAATAAAAGGATAAATGAGACAAAAACCCCTAAGAGTGTATAGGTCTGAATTTTTACGCCTTACTCTTAATTAATATTTTTTTAGTCAAATAATTATATTAGTCAAAATGATATTAATAAAAAATAAATAATAAAAATTGAGACTTGTGAATTTTAAGAATAAATTCAGTAATTTTCTCAAAATAAAAAACAAAAAGAAGAAAAACCCATCATTAATGGGTTAGTATAGCGGTAGCGGTACGAATAAATGTCTTTACTCTTTTTTTATGATAAGATTAAGATACCTCTAAATTTAGTTTTGGCAACCTTAATATAGAATTTGTCTGGTTAATAGGCTTTACGGGATTGGAACTCATGATGGTTTGCATGAAATTTGACTATGGTTTGCATGAAATTTGACTCATATTTCGAGTAAAATTGGGTCAAACCCTTGTAATTCTATTGGTGGGTTCTGTGATTTTTTTTTTTTAAGTAAAAATTACACCGCATAATTATGAAAGTAAAGTTGAGATATAGCAAATTTAAAAAATATTTTACAAATAACTATTACGTAGTAATTATTGTAATAATATTCACGTTATGTATAAGTTACCTGATAATTGTTTTAATTATTTTAATTTTTCCTATTTGTAAAACATTTTTGACTAGTGAAATTTTGAAATATGTCTAGCTTTCTTTTTCCTTGATAAACGGTGGGGAGGGGTGAGATGGTACTAGGAATTCTCTTTTTTGAAATGAAAATTGCATTCAAGATGAAAAAAAGATACAAAATGATGCAAGGAATAAGAGTTTTTTTTCCATTTTTTTTTTAATTTACAAAAACTAGAGTAATCCTTTTTTTTTTTAATAACTAAAAGAAATCTTAATAAGAGCACGTAAGATGGTCAGACCACAGAGGACGGTGGTGTCCTTGTTGCATTGACAGAAACCCCACAAAAAGAAGGTGCAAATTGACAATCTAACTGCACATAATACTATATAGCATAAGTATTTATTTAAATCTGTTTACTAATTGGATAGCGATGAACCCTAGTCAAAGCTTCCTTTTTTTTTTTTTTCCTTTGAAAAGATAGTCATGCCTTGATATTATTATTTATTGACACTTGTATATGTAAAGAGATTGAGCGATGAATGATCCAAGCAGTTCCGTTGAATTTTTTGTTATTATTGCAAGCAATTTTTATTTGATTACTTTTATTTACGCATAAAAAAAAAAAAAGAAAGATTGAATGATTAATCTTGCAAGCAATTCCATTGAATGTTGGTAAGATATTTAGGACCTATCTGCAAGAAGCCCTTAGGGAGTCACTTCCTCTCTGACTAATGATGGCTTTGATTGATGGAGATTGGAAGCGGCACAAAGAAAAATAAAATAAAATAATTAATTACAAAAATCTTTCTTCACATATAATTTTTATTTACAAATCATGCCAAATAGTTTGATCCTCGGCGCAATGAAGATGTGAAATATCGATTTTATTCTGAAGCAACTAATAAATTCTCGTTTATTTTGTAAATTTGAATTTTTAATTTGAGTTAAAATGTAACATTTTTTAAGAGTTTTTTATTATAGCAAAAAAAGTTAGATGTGACATTTTTTGAGAGTTTTTTATTGTAAAAATTTAAAACTGAAAACTCAAATCGGTGAAATGAACAAGACTTAAGTATTGAACTATTAATCGGAATAACGTCTATAATATTTTTCCGTCGAAAAACCGGCACCTCTCATCCATCTCCTCCACCCACAAAGTCGCCACTACGACCATTATCATTGTCATGGGACTAGAGCTCTGTTTCTAGGGTGGCCAGACAAGGGTGGCACAGGACTCCAACCACAAAGGAGAAAAGAGAGTGACCAAAAAAAAAAAAAAAAAAACCTAAGGATAGATCTTGAATTGAATTCGTTTTGGTAAATGCTTGAGAGCTACAGGCATATTAATATTTTTGTATATGAAAGCATATTAATATTTTTCAATATTAAAAACTAGTTCTCTGATGAAAGATAAAGAATTTTTTTTTTTTTTTTGAAAAAATATAAGTATAAAAATTAATATTTTTATCTAAATAATTTTTTTGAGTTAAAAAAAAAAACCTTAAACTATGCTCTGATCAACATAAAACTCCAATTGCACATTTGCCTGAAAGCTGTAATAAATTATCAGGGTCAAGCAATTTGGTCTTAATAAATGATAATAGCAAGGTCCTACATCTGTAGTAAGTGTCAAATTAGTATGTGAACATCAAATTTCAACATTTTAGTAGGAAAACCAATCTCAATACAATGTTAATTTTTGTACTAAATTTAACATATATTAAAAGCCCGTTTAGTTTGCCGATTCGAGTTTTTAATTCGAGTTTAGATGTGATTTTATGTGAGAGCTTTTTACTGTAGTAAAAAAGTTAAATGTAACTGTTTTTAAAAACTTTTTACTGTAATAAAACTCAAATCGATGAAATAAATGGAACCTAAACCTTATGCTAAATTTAAAATCAAATATAGCATATCTAACATTATGATATTTTATTATTATTCGTTGATATATTCATCTTTTCTTTTTAGTAATTGCAACATGTCATTTCAAATTATTAGAAACATAAAAATTTATTTTTACAACTTCTTAACCTCAATAATAATGACACAAAAATAGATATAATATTTAAAATACTATTACGAGTTAGAACCCAAAATAGAATGACATTTCAAATATTCCATTATCAAACTTTTTGATATTAAAAATAAGATTTATTTTTTATTTTTTATTTCTTGGTTTGTGATTGCATTGGAGATGGTTGGATAAAGCTTTCTTGAGCTATTGGACAGCTTAGCCATTTCCCATCGGTTGAAAACTCATACAAATTTCCCTGTATGTATGCTTATCATTTTCCCTTTCGATAATGCAACAGGCCCCCCAAAAGAAAAAAAAAACAAAAAAAAAAAAACAAAAAACAAACAAAAACAAAAACAAAAAAAAAACACCTGGGACTCTACAATCTACATAGGCGAAAAGGGTCACAATTTTTGCTCAAAGGGCATAATCGGAACACGATTTTTAACAATAAGCGCACAAAAACAAAAAACAAACAAAAACAAAAACAAAAAAAAAACACCTGGGACTCTACAATCTACATAGGCGAAAAGGGTCACAATTTTTGCTCAAAGGGCATAATCGGAACACGATTTTTAACAATAAGCGCACAAAAAAAAGCGTTTTTAATTCAACATATTGCCAAACGGTCCCCAACCTCCTCTTGTCTTTCCTATTTAGTCCGTGCAGAATCAAATTACAAAAACCAAACTATCAAAGCTAAACGACAACAATCAAAAATCAAATCGCCATGGAAGTATCATCTTCTTCTCCACCGCCATCAAAAAAAGGACCACCAACACCAACCAAACCCTCCCTCTCCTCCGCCGCCGCCGCCGCCGGCCGATCTCCCAACCGCCGCCGCCGCCTCTGCGTCTGCATCTCCGCAACAGTTGCCGCCGTACTCGCGATCGTTTTTATCGCAGTAATCCTCTCCCAGACGGTGTTCAAGCCGAAGCGTCCCATAACGACGGTGAACGACGTGTCGTTGAAGGATCTGTCTCTCAATGTCGCCCGCCTCGGCATCGACCTGAACGTTACCGTCGGCGTGGATCTGTCGGTGAAGAATCCGAACAAGGTCGACTTCAGGTACGGCAACACCACCTCCGTGCTCAGCTACCGCGGCGAGCAGGTCGGCGAGGCCGCCATTCCGGGCGGCGAGATCTCCGCCGGCGAGACCGTGCCGATGAACGTGACGCTTACGGTCATGGCCGATAGGTTGCTGTCGAGGTCGCAGGTTTATTCCGACTTCTTGGCCGGCGATGTGCCGTTCAACTCGTATACGAGGATCGCCGGCAGAGTCACCATTCTCGGGATCTTCAAGATCCACGTCGTCTCCGTCACGTCTTGTGAATTCGCCGTCGACGTTTCGAATCGAACCGTTTCGGATCAACGGTGCACTTACAAGACTAAGCTATGATTTATTTATTTCTTTTTTCTCGTATTTGGGTTTTTTTATTTTTATTTTTTGCTTTTTTGCTTTTTTTCTTTAGAATTTTTTTGTGTACCGATAGATCAAGTTAAATCTTAGGAGACGTTTAATCTTAGGAGATGTTTGATTTATAAATTAAAATCATGTGATTAAAATTATTTTTAATTTATATGTATTTTTTATGAAAAAAAATATTATAATAAACTATAAATCATAATTTAAATTATGATTTAAATCATCCAACCAAACGTATTCTTAATAAAATTACATAAAAATTAAAAGAGTACGTGAATTTAATTATTAGAAAAACTTGGCCACTCAACGTACAAAGAATCTCCTTTCTCCTTTTTTTCTTTCTCGTTTTGTTCTTTGTTTGGTGTAAATTTGACTGGAAAACTGTTTTTGGTTTTCACTTGACTGTTTTGTTTTAAATTTATGTGGACATTGCTAATTTAACGAGGGATTTTATATTTCTTTAGAAAGTTATTATTCTTATGGAATCAGATTTTTGTTTTTTGTTTTTTTTGTTTTATTATTATTATTATTTTTTTTTGGCTTTTCTTGGTTGGACATGTTTGTATTTTGGTGTCTGGACATAGATAGATTATAGATATACCAAATAAAATGCATGTCTGTGTAGCACGAGGAAATTTTTTTTTTTTTTTTATTTTTAAAATAGCGTGAGGAAAGTTCACTTTTGCATGGAAATCGTTCTTTTTAGAGCGACTACAAAAGCAGAAGTGTAATTATTCTGGTAATGGTCGTTAAACCTTCTACATATTAAATTAAAGTGTTTTTTTTTTTTATAATTTAAATATTAAATTAAAGTTACATATATATGATAACTTCAAAATAAAGAGGAGCTTTTTACAGTAATTATTATTATTTTTTTTGAAATGGGATTTTACAGTAATTATTCTGGTAATGCATATTAATGTTAATCTAATCAAATTCATATCAAAATAAAAAAAAAATGCAATAATTAACGGTTTAAAACATAACTCTACAAATTGGTTTTTATATTTTATTACAGAATTCTCCATATTTATCCCGTATAATATCTACATATATACGCCTGTAGAGGTGAATGATAGGATTGTCTTTTTAAGCCAGGCCAGCTAATTAATAACACGCAAGTATGATTATTCCGATAAATCATTGAATTGTTGGAGCTAAACGACATCAACACGCGACTCCTGACCTTGAGGAATGGTTTTTTTTTCCTTTGTTGAATTGGAATTCAACAACTTGCTTATATATTTCAACTCCGGACTCGGAGCATTAGTCTTTAGTAAAACCAAGGTCCAAAACGGGCTTTCAGCGTCATTAGCCCATAAATTTTTAAATGTTTTTAATTTGGAAAATAGTATAAAATAGGCCAATATAAAAAGTTTATAAAAGTATATAGACCAATTTTTAGTTATAAAAATTAATAGGTCATAACTTGTCAAGTTATAGTTCATAACTAGATAAGTTATGGATAAACTTGTCAAGTTATGGTTCATAGTCATGAAAGTTATGGATAATTATGGACAATAACTTGTCAAGTTATGGTTCATAACCAGACAAATTATGGACAAAAACAGTAATTTAACCTATTTATTAACTTATGTAAATTATTGACCTATTAATTTTAATTCATCTCAAATCTTTGTTTATTTCTCTCTTTATCTCTTTTAATTTTTAATGTTATAGAAGTTTTTGAAGGTGGGCCAGTTTTATTATTGAATTATCGCTAGTTACGAAAAGTGTGTGTTAAGTTAGCATCAGTTGGCATCACCATGGTTTTGGGCAAAAAACCTCCCATGTCTTTTTTTCTTTTCTTTTTTTTGTTAATATTTTACATCGCACTTACAAAAAAAAAAAATTAACCTGTTTTGATTTGTTTGGGCATATCAATTGAAATACGTTTTGGCTCCCTATTTTGATTGTCTCACTCCATCCCTTATAGCTTAAAATGACTCAAAATCTCACTTTGAGTTTATAATAAGTTACAATTTTTGTATTTTCATCAATAAAATATCAACTTTTAATTGTTTTAATCATACGATGCATGTGCCTGTTTGATAAGAAATATGGTAAATTTAAACAAAATAAACTCGAACTTAAAAAAAATCGCAATTCTTTCTCACTTTAAACCCCAAGTGTCGCGTCCTCTAATATTTGTTCTCAGCATTGATATTGCCCTTTTATATTATTTTTTACCAACTAGTCATGTGACTCTTCACTAAAAAGTTGGGTCTTCATTGTCGAAAGTACCAAAACGTTGCAATTGATAATAAGTTTGGAGGTTAATTTTCGTTTATTTTGAGTTGTAGGGCTAAATTTAAATTAATTTTATTAAATTGATTGTTGGTAAATGGTAATTACAACAATTACTTTTGAAAATTACTAACGCAATTGTGATTTAAAAAAAAAATCAAAATTAGTACTGCCTAAGGAATATTTTTCTAGTGTTCTAAATGAAATTTTATTTGCCACCAGTGTAGTGGCATGGTGGCAAGGATGCCTTGCTGAAGTCTCCCTCATCATTCACAGCACAGAGTTTGAATCCCCATTTTCACAAAAAAAGAAAAGAAAAAAAAAAGAATTCTTGTTCTAAAAGTGGTAATGTTTACGTATGGGTGGGTATAAGGGGCTTGTGGTAGACTGGTGAAACCTAGGTTGTAAATCGGAAGGGAATAAGTTTAGGCCCCGTTCACTTCGCTGATTTGAGTTGAGATGTGATTTTATGTGAGAGCTTTTTACTGTAGCAAAAAAATTAGATGTGATTGTTTGTGAGAACTTTTTACTGTAAAAAAACTTGAATTCTAAACTCGAATAAGCAAAATGAACAGGGCCTTAGACTCTTTGCCCTTGCACTAGTGAGACCAATTGATTTATTCTATAAACATTAAGTGGGGATGTGAGGACACCAATGATCCTTTTTTATGAGCAAAATAAAATTTTACTTTTCTCCTCACAAATACTTAGGTACTATAATATCCAGAAATTATAAAAATAAATCTTTTCAAATTTGAAATTTACTTGTAAATCTCTCCCAGTTGTTAACTGGACTAAGAAAAAAAAAAAAAACATACTTTTTCATATGTACTCTTAGGCATTGCCAAACATTTAAATTACTAACTATATGCATGAATACAAACAAACAACTCTCTACGACGGCTCTCTCTTCACATTCCTCATCCACACAACTTTCATTATCCTTCTTATTCTTCATTCCTACAACCAAATAGAGAGCAAGACTATGTGGGATGAAGATATTTTGACATTCCACTTAAAATACACCCTTTTTCCAACCAAAAAAAAAACATATTAAAAAAGGAGTCCTTGTATCATATCGTTAATTGCCACCAAGAATGAAAACAGATATCGGTGAAAAGATCAACTCTCTAAATTTAAAGAAATTTCAAAAAAAATATCGATATCGGTTTAAATATAAAAAAAAAGTTGTGGAGCTTGAAATATTTGTTTTAATACAATCTTTCTTTTCAATATCTTAGAATATGAAAAGCACTAGGACCTCTATAATGTTGATATTTTTATTGATATTTACTGAAATTTTCTAGAAAGTTTGTGATACTTCTTTGAGATTTTCGAAATTTCCAACGAAATTTAAGAATTTTTAAGTTCCCAATATACCTTTTGGGTGTAAAAAAAAAAGCTTCTCCTAAACTTTTTTGTAAATTTTAATAAACATGGGAGAAAATTCTTTTGCATTCAAAAATATTTCGACACCTTAATTTTACGAAAATTTTGATGAAAATTTCAAAAATGGTTAGAAATTTTCGCCCATGATCGCCACAAAGATCCGTTTTATCTCATTTCTCTTAACCTTTCTTTGTATTAGTTATTCTCTCTCAATCAAATCCCCATCCCCCTCACATTGTCCAATCTCCTCCACGGCTCCACCCACGCGATTTTGCAACCCCTTGATCTATGGCTATGCCGTGCCAAGCACACAACATAGAAAGGGATTTTTTTTTTTTTTTAAATGCTACTTTTCTTCTTAAAAACTTTGGGGTATTTTTATTTTTGCTTGTAGAAGATTGTCTCGCTCTGTTTTTCTTTTTCTTTTTTCCCTTTTGAAGGAGAATTTATATCTAAAGGGATCTTTGATAATTCTAAATGTACGAGAATACCTTTAAGAAAGAAAAAGCAAATTGTTATGATAATTATCCTTTCATACCATAAAATAAGTCCATCTTACCTAGTTTGTGACATACACAACTGTCAATTATTTGAAATCCTCAACGCTTTGGCCAAATATATAACAAAAGGGGAACGTAATACCAAACTTAATTTACACTGATTAGTCACTCTGCTAATTGGCAAGCTCTGCCCTCTGATGGCTAGAATTATTATAAATTTGCCTCTCATATGAGTCTCAATTGCCACCTTTCTTTCCGATGCTTCCAACATTTTCCTACAAAAGCCGCTGGTAGGCGGTGATAATGTTACCCAGAGAAACAGACATGTTGCTCTCATCACCACCTTCCCATCTGCGCCCTCTAGAACCCGCCGGCATGGTTGGCGTGAATACAAGAACCAGTTGCTTTTCTAAAAATATTGCATCCTGTGCATGACACTATTTAAATTGAGAATTCCACTGTTATCGGTATGTTTGTTTTACAATTCAAGTTTTGTTAGTGTACATGTTAACGTTAAAAATATTCAGCGCACGATATATAACTATTAGGCTTTATTTGTTATTTGGTTGTAGTCAAATATGCTGAGCTGGCAAGTAGTTTTGTAGTGTTATTTGTCGTTTCCAGTTTTAGCTTCGAGTAGAAGCTTCTTTGTTTTCCAGCTATATATATAGCTTTCCTGTAATTATCAATATTAAGCATTATCATTTTTTCCCTTTCTCGATCTTGATATGGTATCAGAGCGAAAACCACGCTTCTTTTGATCGATTTCAGATTTTTGCTTCGTTGATTCACGATTGATTTGTTCAATCGTTCTTTGATTGATCGTTGCCTTTTCCTTCGATTCAATAGTCTGTTTCTTCCTCAGCTTCTCTTCATTCCGATGGCGAATTCCAAAGCTGCAAATGGCAAGTCCGCCATTGACGATCCTTCGAGTCCGTACTTCCTGCATCATTCGGATGGTCCAGGTTTGCTTCTAGTTTCTCAAGCTCTTACAGGGGACAATTACGCTTCGTGGAGTCGAGCAATGTTGATTGCTCTCTCAGTTAAGAACAAATTAGGGTTTATTGATGGATCCATAACGAAACCCTATGAAGATGATTCTAATCTGTTAGCTTTCTGGATTAGGAACAATAATTTAGTAATTTCGTGGATTCTGAACTCAGTTTCTAAGGAGATTTCTGCTAGTGTGATTTTTTCTGAGTCTGCGCACGAGATCTGGTTAGATCTACGGGATAGGTTTCAGCAGAGCAATGGTCCGTGAATTTTCCAGTTGCGTCGCGAGCTGGTGAACCTGATGCAAGATCAGAACTCCATTGGTGTATATTTTACACGACTCAAGGCATTATGGGATGAATTAAGCAATTTTTGTCCTTCTTGTTCTTGTGGAAGATGTACCTGTGGAGGAGTTCAAAATCTCAATGAATATTATCAAATGGAGTACATAATGTCTTTTCTCATGGGCTTGAACGACTCATATTCACATATTAGAGGCCAGTTGTTGCTCATGGATCCTTTGCCTCCTATCAACAAGGTTTTTGCCTTTGCTGCCTAAGAGGAACGTCAACGGTCTATTGGTAGTACAGCTGGTTCTGACACTACTAATACCATGGCGTTTGTGGCCAAATCTGTTGAACATAAGCCATAAAGGTCCAATACTCAAGGCAATGGTGGCTCAAAGTTTTATAAGAAGGAGAGGCCGTTGTGTACACACTGCAACTTTCATGGTCATACGGTTGATAGATGCTACAAGCTTCATGGCTATCCTCCAGGGTACAAGGCAAAGCCAAAGCAACGGTATGGTGAACAACAGAGCAATTCTGTTCATCAGGTCTCTGGAAGTGAGGCTAAGGTGGACACACAGTCTGGCAATTTGCTTCAGCAATTGAGCCCTGCCCAATGTCACTAGTTGCTGGCCTTGCTGTCCAATCAGCTGGCACAGTCCACATGTGTTTCTCATGATCAATCTGAGACATCAAACATTACTTGCGCTACAGGTACTTATTCTACAATTGCCTTGAATATAATTGGGTCCATTTCCAGGTCTTGGATTGTTGATTCTGGAGCCTCACGACATATATGTTCACAAGCTAAATTTTTTATGTCTTTGAAACCGTTGTAAAACTCTAGTGTCATGCAACCTAATCATACTAGTATTCCTGTCTCTTTGTATGGAGATGTGAGAATAAGCTCGAAGATATTGCTTAACGATGTGCTCTTTGTACCACAATTTAGATTCAACCTCATTTCAGTTAGCGCATTAACCACTGATGCAAAGGTGACTTTGAATTTTCTGTCTAATTCTTTTGTGATTCAGGATACCAACACCAAGAAGACGATTGGCAGGGGTGAAAGGCTGGATGGTTTATATGTTTTAGATGCTAATAAATGTGGTTTGTTATCTACAGATCTCAACCCAATTTCTCATTTTTCTGTGAATAATGTCTCTGCCAAAATTTGGCATGCTAGGCTTGGTCATTTGTCTTTCAAAAGGTTAGCCGTTTTGCAGAAACAATTACATGTTGATGTTTCCAAGATGAATAATGACAATCCATGTTATGTTTGCCCATTAGCTAAACAGCACAGATTATCTTTTGATTCTCATAATCATTTGTCTGCCTCAACTTTTGATTTGGTGCATTGTGATGTCTGGGGTGCATATCATGTTTCTTCACATGCTGGTTATAGATATTTCTTAACCTTGGTTGATGATTGCACGAGATTTACATGGATTTATTTACTTAGACAGAAATCAGATGTTCTTACTATAGTTCCTAAATTCTGCAACATGGTAAAGACTCAATTTAATGTTTCTATCAAGAAGTTTCGGACAGACAATGCTCGGGAATTAGCTTTTACTGAGTTGTTTGATAGACTTGAGATACTACATTAGTTTTCTTGTGTTGACACACCTCAACAAAATTCAGTTGTTGAACGAAAGCATCAACATTTGTTGAATGTTGCACGGGCTCTCTACTTTCAATCCAGAGTACCTATCAAGTTTTGGGGTGAGTGTATTCTTACTGCCACCTTTCTGATTAATAGAACTCCTTCACCCTTGTTGCTTAATAAAACGCCTTATGACTTGTTATTTGACAATGTGGTTGATTATTCTCATTTTCGAGTCTTTGGGTGTTTAGTTTTTGCATCTACACTTGTGGCTCATCGAACAAAATTTCAGCCTAGAACACGAACATGTGTTTTCCTAGGTTACCCGCCTGGGGTTAAAGGATATAGGTTGTTGGATTTACAGTCTCGGGAGATTTTTATTTCTCGGGATGTGGTCTTTCACGAGGAAAATTTTCCTTTTCATTCAATAGGCTCTAATGAAACAATCATTGATCCTTTTCCTAATTTTGTTTTACCTAACCCACACTTGGCCATCATCATGGTGTTGCTCTTGGTTTTCCTGGTCTTGGTTCTCCTGAAATTCCTCAGTCCTCAATGGTTTCAGGGGTGCCTGATTCATCTGTCAGGTGGTCTAGTAGGCCTGTTCGACCTCCCTCTTACCTTCGAGATTTTCACTGTACTCATTTGGTTTTTGACCCTACATCCACGATTCTTTACCCTTTGTCCAAGGTTCTAGATTATAGCAAACTTTTCCCTTCTTATATGAGGTTTGTTATGAATGTTTCTTCCTCCATAGAACCACGTTTTTATCATCAGGCAGTCAAGCATGTTGAATGGCGGGATGCCATGAGAGATGAATTAATGGCTATGGAAGCCAATCATACTTGGCAAATTGTTCCTTTGCCAAAAGAAAAGAAATCCATTGGCTGTAAATGGGTGTATAAGATTAAGCATAAACCAGATGGGTCGGTTGACAGATTTAAGGCTCGTTTAGTAGCCAAAGGTTTTACACAACAGGAGGGTGTTGATTTTTTGAGACTTTTTCTCCTGTGGCTAAGTTGGTCACTGTTAAAGTCCTCTTGGCTTTGGCCGCGAGTCAGAAATGGTACTTGTTTCAAATGGATGTTAATAATGCTTTCCTTAATGGTGATTTGTTTGAGGAAGTTTACATGGATCTTCCTCTTGGCTATTGTGTTCACCATGGGACTAGGTTACATGGCGTTCAGGGGGCGCATGCTTCCACTGGTACCAGGTTAGTTTGTAAACTCAACAAGTCCATATATGGTCTAAAGTAAGCTTCCCGGAAATGGAATTCAAAGTTTGCTTGTGCCTTGATCCAGTTCGGCTTTGTACAATCCAAATCCGATTATTCTTTATTTGTTATGGGTACAGGTGACTCTTTCATTGCTTTGCTAGTTTATGTTGATGATATCATTATCACTGGGCCTAATTTGGAGGTTGTTGATCGTTTAAAACGATTTCTTCATATTCAATTCAAGCTCAAAGATTTAGGTCCTTTGAAGTTCTTTCTTGGGATTGAGATAGCCAGGTCTAATGCTGGAATTGTGCTTTCCCAGAGACACTATACCCTGCAATTGCTTGAAGATTCGGGATTCCTTGCTTGTAAACTAGCCACTGTGCCGATGGATACCAAGGTGTCTTTAGCTGCTGAAGAAGGGGTCCTTTTGGCTGATGCTTCTCAATATAGAAGGCTGATTGGAAGGCTTCTTTACCTCACCATTACTCGGCCAGACATCACTTTTGCCGTGCACAAGTTGAGCCAATTTTTGGCCAAGCCCCGAGAACCTCATTTGCAGGCAATTCATCATTTGCTTCGTTACATTAAAGCAAGTCCAGGTCATGGTCTTTTTTATTCTGTTGCTTCTCCAATTCAGTTGAAGGCTTTTTCTGATGCAGACTGGGGTTCTTGTCCAGATTCCCGAAAGTTTGTGACAGGTTTTTGTGTATTTGTGGGTGACTCTCTGGTTTCTTGGAAGTCCAAGAAGCAAACTACGGTTTCTCGATCCTCTGCTGAGGCTGAATACAGGGCTTTGGCATCTACTGCAAGTGAATTGATCTGGTTGCGACAGTTATTGTCAGATTTTTCTCTTAATTTGGCTTTTCCTACCATACTTTTTTGTGATAATCAGGCTGCGATTCATATTGCTTCCAATCTCATTTTCCATGAGCGAACCAAGCATATTGAAGTGGATTGTCATTTTGTTCGTGATGTGGTTTCTAAAGGATTGGTGAAGCTCCTGCCGATTCGTTCTCAGCACCAACTTGCAGATCCTTTTACTAAAGCACTATCTTGGCCGTTGCTTCATTCTTCTTTATGCAAGATGGCCATCAAGGACATTCATGGTCCCTCTTGAGGGGGCGTATTAGGCTTTATTTGTTATTTGGTTGTAGTCAAATATGCTGAGCTGGCAAGTAGTTTTGTAGTGTTATTTGTCGTTTCCAGTTTTAGCTTCTAGTAGAAGCTTTTTTGTTTTCCAGCTATATATATAGCTTTCCTGTAATTATCAATATTAAGCATTATCATTTTTTTTCTTTCTCGATCTTGATAATAACTACTCACTCTTACATATTAAACTGCTATCGATTAAATAAACAACTCTCATGAGTAGAGTAAAATAGTATTTCCTATTGTAAAAATAAGGTTTACACATGTAAGTTTCTTTTAAGATAATAACATTACTTGTAACTTGTCTTTTGTGACGCAGATTTTTTGTTTAATTTTGACATCTTAAATAATATCTAGTCAATTATATTATGTCACATCATTTAATAAACTCAAATATTTAATATCATGTAAAAATAAGTTAAAAAGTATTATAAAATTTTTAAGTATTTTTGAAATCTAACCATTCACTCGTACTACTTATAAGTATAAATTAGGCTTAATTTTCTCACAAAATAAAACATTCAAATACCAATTAGCATTTTTATAATTCACTCCATGTTCTCGAGTAAGAGTCAACTATTTTCAATTTCCCGTTTTTTTTTTTTTTGGAGATTTTGATGAGAAGCACGGAGTTATAAGTTGTCATTCTCTGAACATTAGAACTTTTTTCTTGATGTCAAGATCCAGGTATATAAACTAATAAACAAAACTCTATATAAATAAATAAGTAAATAAAAACTCTAAGGGAACTGTTTATATTATGAGAAAATATAAAAAAAATACCCTTTTGAATTTTATAATTCAAAAGTATTATACGTAATTTATAAAAAGTTTAATTCATTTTCTTCGGTCAAAATTTTGTTGCAGAATTCTTTTTACAAGACCTTTCTTCCCGTGTTTTCATAAAATTGGAAAGTATTACATGTAATTTATAAAAAGTTCAATCCATTTTTTTGGATCAAAATTTTGTTGCAAAAGACAAAAGTAATCTTCTTGTGAGATAAATCAAAATTAAATGAAAATGAACTAAGTTGAGAAGAACACCTTAATAAATTTATTGCTTGACTTTCGGTTTAGAAGTTTTCATTTTTCTTTTTTGTTAAGATTATGGGGTCATTCTTATTTATCAATATTCTTGTTAAAGCAAATTTATTTATTCTTTATAGGAAGCATCACTATCAACATCTAAAACATGCATAATATATCAATATTCTTGTTAAAGCAAATTTATTTATTATTTATTTTAATATTTACTCATTAATAAGTATTATAATAACTATAAGATATGGATCATCCAACGGTTGTAATAAATTGAATAATTGACAAAATTTATTTTAAATTAATGAAATTAGATTTTTATTAAATTTTTATATTTAATGGGTAATCACGATATAAGTTGAGAAGAACACCTTAATAAATTTATTGCTTGACTTTCGGTTTAGAAGTTTTCATTTTTCTTTTTTGTTAAGATTATGGGGTCATTCTTATTTATCAATATTCTTGTTAAAGCAAATTTATTTATTCTTTATAGGAAGCATCACAATCAACATCTAAAACATGCATAATATATCAATATTCTTGTTAAAGCAAATTTATTTATTCTTTATTTTAATATTTACTCATTAATAAGTATTATAATAACTATAAGATATGGATCATCCAACGGTTGTAATAAATTGAATAATTGACAAAATTTATTTTAAATTAATGAAATTAGATTTTTATTAAATTTTTATATTTAATGGGTAATCACGATATAAATGTAGCCATTGAAAACTCATTCTTATCTAGAAAAAAATCTTAGAACAATCCAAAATAATCAATTACAATAAGTATTTATCTCATTTTCAATTTCTCATACAGATTTTTAAGTAATTCGGAGGATTTAGGTAGGTAAAGAAAATCTTAAAATTTAGACGAAATCCCAATTAACAAATTAGTCCTCATATACCTATGCGTGTGTCGAGTGATAAGTGATATGATTGAAAGTCAAACTATGGAAAGTTAATCCATGTGCTTTACTAGTTCTAGCAATTTTCCTCCTTTTTTTACTGAAGACAAGTTGTTTCCCTTATTCATAGAAAAAGTTTTTCAGTAAGTAAAAAAAATAAAAAATAAAAAAAAAGCACAGTTATGAACCATTACCTTCTCAAAAAAAAAAAAAAAAAAAAGAACTATTAGAATTTTACCTTATCTTATTGAAGTGTTATATTTTTTTAATTAAATAAAATTCTGAAAACTTTGATGGTTTAGTCATAAGGTTATTTTTTTTTTCATATCTTATCAAATAATTTTTTTAGTAAAATATAATTAGGAAACTTCTACAATAGTATATAGTGTATTAAAAAAAAAAAAAGAAATCCTGCTTAAAAGTGATTTGTCTTGATTTTTACTTCTTATTATTAATTACTCTTTTTAGTCAAATAACTATATTAATAAAATGTATTAATGAATAGTAAGAGATAAAAATTTAGATTCATACACTTTTAAAAATAAATTTAACAATTTTTTTAAATATATATTTTTAAAAAACCCATTATTCTACAATTAAGCCATAAGCCTAAAGTCTCGTTCACTTTGTGAATTTAAATTAAGATATTATATTTTTTAAAAATTTTTAACTGTAATAAAAAAATTAAATGTGATATTTTTTAATAATTTTTAAATGTAAAAATTTAAAATTAAAAATTTAAATGGGTGGAATATATAAGGGCTAAAGCGGCCGCCTTACACTTTCAGCCGGCACGGAATTATCTCGGTGACTCCAATGGGAAACTCATAAGTTCATACGTCAAACCGACTGCAAATACAATCTTACGTACACAAGGTGGAGCAAAACAAGCCTCTTTTAAGCCCATATAAAAGGACAAAGGTCAATCATTTCAACTTTTTATTTTTATTTTTATTTTTTTGCTGGAAAAGAAATTTCAACTTTTTTTATTATTATTTATAAATGTCGGATAGGAGTCCAAATTACGCAATAAATTGAGACCCATAACCTCCAACCGCCTTGCATGACTTCCCACCACTTCACGCTCTTCAAAATTCCACTGCGCATTTATAGCCTTCACTCCCTCCCCCACCACCCTCCTAACCATATTATATTTTTAATTACTCATTTTTTCCTTCTCCTTTTGATGAAAACATACAAAAATAACAATTACTCCTTTACTCCGTAAACAATAAACCAAAGCTTCCCTCTTCAACACTCACACTCTATCCAAACATTATGCAAACAAAAGAGAAGGCCATGGAGGCCGAGATCAACAATCACCAACCACTTAACGTGGAGCAGAAAACGACGGCCAAGAGTTACTCGCGGAGACGATGTCTGATCACCGTTTGCGGAACAATCATACTTCTAATATTGATTCTGTCCATAATCCTCCTCGTCCTCGCCTTGACTGTTTTCAAGCCAAAAGACCCGAAAACCGAGATTATCTCGGCCGCCCTCGACGGCATCTCTCCCAGCGTGACGCTCCCCGCGGTGAGAATCGAGCTCAACGTGACGCTCGACCTCAAGATCCTCGTCCGGAACCGGAACCACGCCAGCTTCCGCCACGGCACGGGCAAGAGTGTGCTGCTCTACAGGGGGAAGCAGGTTGGAGAAGTTGATATTGCCCCGGGAAACATTCCCGCGAGGGGGTCCGCCACGCTTCCTTGCCGGCTGACCATCGAGGTCGACAAGCTCGGGTCGGAGATTGCTGGCTTGATCGGCGACGTTCTAGCCGGAGAGTTGATGGTGGAGACGCAGACGAGGATTCCGGGAAGGCTTACCTTCCTTGGATTCATCAAGAAGCATGCTGTTGCTGTGTCTGTGTGCCAGTTTACTATCAGTGTTAGAGAATTCAAGGTTCAGAGTCAGCTTTGCAAGAGCAAAGCCAAGATTTGAGAGAGATTTTGGGACTTCTTCTTAAAGACTTTATAAAATCTGCATACTGAGGATTCTTGGTTTGGCTATGTTACAGTCCATGTGTTATATACATATATATATATAGAGAGAGAGAGAGAGAGAGATATACATAGAGAGAGAGAGAGCTTTCTTGTTGTGGAAAAGGAGTGGATATTGAATGCCTGTAGATTAACCAAATCTTGCCATGGGGAGATTGTTTGCAGTCACATATTTTCTTTGGTTTGGTTGACATCATAATTTGCCTCAAACTATAGTTTGCAGTCTGATTTATAATCTATAATTTCTATCCTGTGATTTCTCAAAATAATACGTAAAACTGACAAAATAAAAATCTTATAGAGTTCTCACTTTTCTATGTTTATTATTATTATTATTATTATTTTTTAGGACGGTGTGTTTTTGGTAATGTTCTTACAAACTTTTTCATGCGCTAAGCTGACGGTCTGCGCCTATAACAAGAATAAAGAATAAAGAAAAATAATGATTCGAAGCAACTTTTACGCCTCCAAACAAAAATCTGTATTCTTTACTTGGTTGCCCAAAACAAGAATAAAGATTTCACTGGTCATTTATAACACAAGATCTCCATGGTAGACAAGTGAATAAAAGCAAGTAGTTATTTAGTACTACAAAAAAGTATACTTTTAATCATGCGAATAGATACCTCTCTTTAACTGCTCATTAAAGAGAAATCCACTTTAAGTGCTACAAAAGTCTACTCCTGAGCGCCGGAAGATTATACCTTAATCTCGTTCATCTCATCGATTCGAGTTTTTAATTTTAAATTTTTATAATTAAAAATTTTTAAAAAATATCACATCTCAACTTGAATTAAAAACTCAAATATAAAAAGCGAACAACCCATAGTACACTTTTGGAAGGGTGCTTTACACACCAAAAGCATACGTGCATTTTTATTAGAAATAGAGAGGAGAAGACTGCACATGATTTAAAGCACATGATTTAGTTGTCTACTGCCTTTTCCCTTCCTAGAAAGATCTTTTCTTAGGAAGAACAAAAGGGCAAGAAAAGAAGAAATAATATAATTGCAAGCCACGGATGCAGGGAGGCAAGGGAAGACCTGACAATAATTGGGAAGTGGCAACAGCAAAAGCGGCGACATTAACAATGTAGAAACATTTCACAGTAAACTGAGAACGACAGCTAAAGGCCCTACCTAACAGTAACAACTATAAGCAACCCTTTTTTGCCATTCCATTCAAATCCACATTCCACAATGACAATTAAAAGGGTGACATTGCAAATCACATCGCAGATCCACAAACTTCTCTCAAGCAGAAAGCAGAAAACACAACCCACAACCCACAACTAGCATTTTATGCGACGGGAAACTAAAAGATGGAAACTATAATGTTAATCATTAAATGATTTTTAACATTTTGACTATTTTGTTTCTAGTCTATACATCTCCCACTATCATACTTCATAAAAAGATATACAACGGACAAAAGGAGAGAGTTCGAGACACACTACACAATTTATTTTCAAATCCAATTTATTGCTACAAACTAAGAACGCCCATCTTATTACTCCATCTCCATGGTGAAGAAGAAACGATCTCAGAATAATGGAGTTGATCCCCAGTATACTCATTTGTGAAGAAATATTCTCGTGTCCAACCTCTAGCCAGTTGAGAGCAACAAAACGATTTCGAAAAATGCCAGGCATTGGTATACTGGATAGGCCTGACTTGATGACTCAATTGGTTTTGTTTGGTTGGGATGTCTTTGCAGCACATAAGAACAAGAAGTTCATTATCCAAAAAGGTACATAAGAGCACCAATTACGAAATCAAACATTTTACTACACTTTACAAGTAAGAAGAATTAGGTAACAAACCAACCTGATTACATAGAACTACAACTGCATAATGCATAGCTAAATGAACAGAGAATAGAGTGGTCTCAAGTTCTCAGCTCATGCTCACAACTTTTGTCAGGAATCTATGGAGAAAGCATCATAGACTTTCAATTACTTGGTATTACCATCAAACAATTAAAAATAAGCAAATACAAACATTTGCACACATAAATATTCCTTTTTCTGATAAAACCATCAATGAAATGAAGCACTGTCATTTTGCAGTGTCATGAGTTTAGTACTGGTAAATGAGGTTGTGAACAATGCTAACTCCATAAATGTAAGGAAATACAGTTGAACGCAGGCCTTTCCATTAGTCTAATTTGGTCTAGGAAGAGACTTGTATCAAAATAGGAACAATGCTAACGATTACTATACATTACAACTACCAAAGTTGGGTCTCTCTGTCAGAGAAGCTGTTTGCCAATTAACATGTTCTCTAGGAACCAGAGGTCAATATTTAGGGACACAAATGTTAGTTTTCACATTTCAGATTAGCATAATGAGGCGTCTACGAATATCAGTTACCGGTTAGAACATGAGCCCATCAGTTTCTCTGCATATGAGAACACGAGCCCATCACGGTGAGAATTGAAGCCTCCTGCATAGTGCCAAATCAATTTTCCTTGACTTCCCTGCAGGCCTCAGAGGAGCACCAGGACAAGTTTCAGCAACTCCACTTAGGTGTGGCGCTGAAGGAGGCGTTCTGCAGTTATTAGAATCCCACTCCAAACTCGAAATCTCGGCAAGAACAACCTCTGTCTGGCATGAGACAATAGTATCCAACAGACTTTCATACATAGCTTCAACAATCTCCTCATCTGAAATTGATAATGCATCATTTCTACAATCCTTGTCGTCAAGAACTTTGACGGAGAAGTCAAAACTCAGCCTCCTGGCAACAACACTCCTCGATTTGCTGACATATTTTCTGCACTGGGGAGCCAATGCCAGGTCATCCGGACCGGGGGCAAATGGGTCAAAGATGCCATCCTTTGGCGTTCGGGGACTGGCGTGATCATCAAAACACGATGGATTTTCTACCATTTGCTCAGTCTCGGAATCAAAGCAAACCCCACTTTCCCTCTTCTTAACAGATGAGGGTGGAGATTTCAAGGTAATAGGGAAATCGCCATTCTCTCGGTCGGAATCAGGAGTAATCGGCCCTAAAGAATCTGTCTTGTGAGCTTCTGATATCTCCGCTACCTCCTTATGAGTTTCCACAACACTAATCGAATCCAATTTCTTAAAGGAATTCGTACCGAGATCCTCAAAATTGTTAACTTGATTCGTGCAACCACCAGAACCCATTCTATTTGGCCGTATGATTAAAGCAAAGGCAGATATCACCAACTGGAAAAAAAAAATGATTAAGGCAATTCAATCAGTACGGCTCAAAAACAGCTGAAACTACATTGCACCAACGCCATTTCTGACCAGAACGACACAAAAGATTTAAACATGTGGGTGAAACCTTGCAAAACAGACTCAAACACAAATGAGAACAAAATTATTTCCCATCTAAAACGACACAAAAGATTTGACCACAAAATCCAACGGTCAAAAAAAAATTCCGAGTTGTTAATGGAAACAAATCCAAGAAAACAAACAACAAAAATACTCGGCAAAGGGTGTTTAGTACGAGAATTCGTATCATAATTCAAATCATGTTCGTGACTCGTATTTTCTCTCAAAAAACACACATAAACCGACGATGGTTCTGAGTTCATAAAGCAAACGTCCACTAAACTTTAGAGAAAACAAGGAATGACGGGATTTCGTTTCCGCAAAAAGATTACATAAAACCCTAATTATCGTCCAACACGGCTTAAGAAAGGGGTAAAAGAAAACCCTAGCACAAGAGCAGCAGAGACTAACCCTAAAAAATCCAAAAAAAAAATCAAATCAAATCAACAAAACAATCAAAACAAAAGAAGAGATTACGAAATGTGGAAAGTGAAAATACCTCGAAATTGAAGAGGACGAAGCACCTGAAGAAATGAAAGAAGAGCTTAGAGAGAGAAAACGAGAGAAAACTGATGAGAGTTGCAGAGCAGAGGTTCGCGGCGGCGGGAGAGATGAATTTCACAGGAGAGAGAGAGAGAGAGAGAGAGAGGCAAAAAGGTCGCAGAATACAGACACTCACTCTCTCTCTCTCTCTCTACTTTTTTTATATATTTATAAATTTTGAGTTGGATTCACATCAATCCCTGTCGCTCGCTTTTCACCAATTAAATTATGTTTTTTCTCTCTCTAACTCTCTCTAGCTGTCGAGAAAGAAAGACAAAAAAACTGAAAAAACAATTGGGTATAACTCTTTTGATTTAACTCTATCTATACAACACATCTAGCAAATAAAAAACACTCTCTATCTACAACACGGTTGTTTTTTGTCCGTTTTGGGTTTTAAATCTAGACTAGACCAGACTTGATCAATGACAACTGTGTAGCTTATGTGGTACAAAGCATAAGCCGTTTATCAAGATTGAAGGGTAACCAATGGGACCCACTCCATGTGAAAAAATCTTTAGTGCTTTTGGGTATGCCCCAATTTTTTTTAAAAAAAAAACTATAAAAAAATGTTTTGTGTAAAATTTTTAGATTTTACTAAGCAGTTAAAATTGGTAAATTAGATTTAAAAAGGGTTATCTACTGCAATCTTCTTTTTTTTTTTTCCTTTTTTTTTTCTCCAAGGGTTTTTTCTTCTTTATACGGTAACTTTTATCTTGTATCCGATATTTTTTTTTTGAAAAGAATTTTTTATTCGGTATTCTAACGTGAGATTACATCAAATTATATGAAAATTAAGGCTCTATTTTTTTCGTTGATTTAAGTTTAGAATTCGAGTTTTATTACAGTAAAAAGTTCTCATAAACAGTCACATTTAATTTTTTACTACAATAAAAAGCTCTCACATAACATCACATTTTAACTCGAATTAAAAATTTAAATTAACGAATCGAACGGGTCCTAAATGGGTTAATTTCAATGTTGATTTTAGAAGATTAGGAGTTGTCATACTTAGTTCACATTTAACTCGAAATAAAATAGCAAAAAAAAAAAAAAAAAACTTTCACTTGATCTTATCGTAAATTGCAAATTGGATCCTTTTATTATTGAGTCCTTAATTTTTAAGGAATTTTAATCATGTTGTTGGTTAGTTAAGAACGCTTTTTAATAGTTTATTTACGAACTAGTCACTTAGTAGTCACATGTGATTAAAACCGTTAAGATATTGACACTTTAATGGTATAAGTACTAAAGTTGCAATGAATAATAAGCTTATTTCGATTTGTAGGAGATGAATGAAAAAAAAATACCTTTTCTTTAAGAAAAAAGTAATTAGTTTGTTATGATTTTATGTATACTTATAATTTTTATCACTGTAACTTTTATTTTCTCTTTTTTAATTAAATGATAATTGTTTATTTTTAAGCGAAATACATAAATAATTTTTTTTTAACACCTTAGGTGATATTTCTTATTTTTTTCTCTTTCTTTAGAATTGAATTTGATATTAACCCAGGACATCTAAACTGTACAAACTTTAATAAAAAGTTTAATGACTATTGGTTATTACTCATCAACACATTCGGAATGGTAAATATTAAAATGGAGGAGCAAAGTCCAATTGGGACACCTCTCATTTTCATAGGATTCTCTTTCCTTTCATAGGATTCTATTATTTATCGTTCATTTGCCAATGCCAAACTTGTGCCACAAAATATTTAATTTGATCCGGGAATGACGTGACTCAAATATCATCCTCGTCATATGCTGATATTCCCTACCTAGTAACAAAGACAGATCTCACGAGGAGGAGATGAACCAAAATTCAAAAAAAGACAAATTTTATAAGTTCTAAATTTTGTTATTTGTGTCAACGTATCTCAAACTTTAAAATTTATATGTTGTGCTCTTTAAAGTTTATCATTTGTGTCAACATGCATTCTGAGATTAAAGACTTTAAGTTTTTAAAAAGAAATACTTATCAACATCCCCTTGAACTTTATCACTTATGTCAATATGTCCCCTGAATTTTAAAATGTACTTATTTTACCCTCCCAAACAATGATATGTCTCTAATTTTTCTCCCTCCATCTTGATTTTATCAATTTTTTGAACGAAAATTTTGATATGATCATTAAATTGCTAATTATCTATTATATTTGACTATTAAAGTTTGTTAAGTAAATTAGTTTCTTAAGTTTTGTGTTGATTTTTATTTTTTTTAAAATGTACAATAAAATAAATGACCTGAACGCATTTAGATTTATAAATGCTATACATGTATAAAGCATAAACATGTTTTATGTCGAGCACTTCTATCTAGGTGACATATTAAGAAAAAAACTAACAATATTCATTACATTATATAGATTTACTCCTCATTTTTTTTCTTATTTATTGTCTCTAATTAATTAATGTTTTGAGAATTGGTGCTTAACTAACATTTTTAGAAGAGAATGTATTCAATAAACCTCAAATATCATAGATAATTAACAATTTAATGGTCATATTAACATTTTTATTCAAAAAACTGATAGAATCAAGATGGATGTGAAAAAGTTAAAAACATATCATAGTTCAGACTTCGGAGGATAAAACATGTACATTTTAAAGTTCATGGGGCATATTAATAAAAGTGACAAAGTTCAGAGGGTATTTATAAACATTTTCGTTAAAAAATTTAATAGAGTTAACCTTAAGGGATATATTGATATAAGTGATAAAATTTAAAAGCACAACATACATATTATAAAATTTAAAAGTATATTAATACAAATGATAAAATTCGAGTGAAATTTATAAAATTTGTCCACGCATGGGATTCGAAGATGACGTGCAATTGATACCACTGGCGGTGGGGCGGTGGTGCCGTGGTGGCATAGCTGGAAAAGAATGACTTATCAAATCTCTCTCTTCTGTCAACCAGAAATTGATTTTTCTCGTCTGTAGTAAGGCTGTAATTATCTCTCTTAGTAGGCCTGCTGAATATGGCTTGGGCATGCTATGATTTGGGTGATGAAAGTATGAGTTAGATTCTTTTCGAGAGCGTTTGATTTATAGATTAAAATTATTATTTAGTTTATAAATTAAAATTATTTTTAATTTATGTATATTTTTTATGAAAAAAAATATTGTAATAAATCATAAATTATAATTTAAATCATGATTTGAATCCTTTAACTAAACAAACTACTAAACAAACTATTAGACTCCGTTTGGTTTTTATACTTGAACTTATGATTTTGATTCTGATATAATATTTCTCATCTAAAAAAAAAAATTGAATTTAAAAATTTATTCTCTTACAAAATTTTTGCTAATAAATCAAAATTACTGACTTGAACGAGCAAATTAAATGGACCCTTATTTTCCCGCATCTAGTCTCAATAAATTTTTCTTAAAACGCTGAAGGGGACATCAACACATCACTAATCCTTTTTTTCTCTTAACAAAAAAATAAATAAAAAAGAAAACAGGCAATTGATCATGAGCTTTCCGCCTTCTAGTAGTTCACTAATATAAGGGTTCGTTTGGTACGATAATATAAATTAGGATGATTTTAGTTTTGATTTTGAAATCAGAACTATGATTCATGATTTTAAGTCCAAATCATGGTTATGAAACTAGAACCAAAATCATGAGTTTGAACCACCCAAAATCAAGGGGGAAAGTGATTTTAGAATTATGGGCGATTCATAGTTTAAAACATCACATTAGGGTTTAAACTTTAAATCAGAATCATTCAAACCAAACACTGATTTTAGGTGAATCAAATCAAAACTATTTTTTATTTTTTGAAACAAACACTGATTTCAACCCGGAATCATAATTCTAAATTCAGAATCCTTATACCAAAAAGTCATCAAGTGATTCTTTCCCGGAAAAAAAATTTTAGACAATTGATTCTCTTCTCAGAATATATATATATATACGGAAAAAAATATTATATTACATGTTGTACTGGCATCTTCTAGCTTTGTTTGTCGTGGTTAAATTCTTAACTCTTATAATTACAAGAAAAAATAAAAATAAAAATTAAACTCTTAAAAAACAATGTTGTGGGTCTGGGAGGTGTTGGCGGTTTGATACAATTGGTTTTGACTTTTTTTTTTTTTTTTTTTTAAAGATTTTATAGAAACATATTTTGTAATGTCTAGTTAATAGACTCATTATTATGCGACTAAATACTAATATATGAGGAGCATCAACATTATTACATAACAATGTAGAACCCTAGTTAATTTATGATTTATAATGTGATAATGTTATTCTCTACTATATGTGTTGGAGTTTAACATATGTAGAACCTAGTTAATTTATCATTTTATAATGTGATAATCTTAATTCTCTACTTTTTTTTTTTGTGTTAAGAGTAACATTTATGACGGTGTTGGTTTTGACCGCACAAGTTGTTAATAAAGATCCAGTATCACAATTCGAGCCCATGCTCTGCCCAAAATTACCTGAGCCCATACTCTGGCTAAAATAACCCGAGCCCATGCTCTGCTTAGAACAAATTTAGAGTCCATACTCTGCTTAAAAAAATCTAGGCCCATGCTCCACCTAAATGGGAAGCTCAAGCAAACCTCTAGATAGTAATGGAGGGAGAGAAAGAGGGAAGGAGAGGGGTGGAGAGAGAGTGATGGGAGGAGAGGACACATTTATTATTTTGTTGGAGGGATGCAAGGAGAGAGGGTAGATGGAATGAGAGACTCTCCTTTTGAACCCATCAATTTGGACCATTTAATTAGTTGGAGGATTTATAAAATTCATTAAATTTAAGTTAAAAGGACTATTTTATTCTTTAAAAGAAATTACTATCAGATTATAAAATAAACAATATAGTAATTAGACAAATTACTAGCATTCATTTTTGAACTCTTCTTTTATCCTACTAAACAATACTAATGATAAAATATGATATTTTTATCCTTTATATTCTACATCTCTCAAACTCTCTCTATCCGTCTTATACTCTTAACCCTTCTACCAAACAAAGCGTAAAAACTTGTAATGCTCTAAGATAAAAGGCATTTGACTCACTCATTGGTTACAATATTGGAAGATGAATCATTTCTTATGTATTAATGAGAAAATGGCTCTCTAAATTATATCAGATTTAAAAAAAAATATATATTTTATACACTTACCTTCTGAATTTGTATGGTTTTAGCAACTTGTCTTTGAAGTTTTAATTTTTTTAAGTTTCTCCCTCAACTAATAAAATTGTTGCAATATGCCCCATTTTGATGATGATTGTGTTAAATTAGTGTCGAAATAGCACGTTCAACAAAAAAGTTCAACAACCTGATTCAAATATAACACAAATCTTTCAATTAATCTACTCTTAACCCCTTAAATCTAATAAAAAAATGAGCCAAATTTAATAAAATGGGGCATTGCGACAATTTTACAAGATAGGGGGTTGATTGTCAAAATAAAAATTTTAAGGGGCAATTTGTTAAATCATGATAAGTTCGTGGGGCAATTGTGCTATAAACCTTTTTTCATTTGTCTTTTTTGCGAACTTCTTAATATTCTTTGAGTGTTCTTATCACGTTCTTGATTCAAGTATTCATTTGATTTGAATTTTTCGCTTTGAGAGTATGCATGCTTTTAGTGTTGGATAAAATTTTACTCCAACATTTTGATGTTAGAAGGAGGGTAGCCCAACCCGAAAAGTAACTATCAATTAATTCCCGAGCAATTCTCAACCAACATATGCGATTCATTCCCGTAAAGATTATAACACACAGAAGACTCCTTACCGAAGGAGCTCTCACAAATAGAATTTGAGTACCACCTAGCTGGATGAACAAGACAGGGCTCGGCAATGCTACCGGCATTCAACTTCAACCATCCACATAAATGGTGATAGATGAGGTACAAAATATGAACTCAATAGTTTTCTTTTAAACTTTTCACCATTATTCATTGTGTGTTGGTGTTTTGTCAATTTGTGTGATTGGATTGTCTCTATGAACCTTAATTTTTAGTTTCATATATTGTACATCTTCTAAGCTTTCGCCCGCCCCAATCCTAAGGTTTCACCACATTTAACTTCAACCATCCATCTAGATGGTGAGAGATAAGGTACAGAACATGAACTCAATAATCTTCTTTTAATATTTTCACAATTATTCATTGTGTGTTGGTGTTTTTCAATTTGTGTGATTGGATTGTCTCTATGAGCCTTAACTTTTAGTTTCATATAGTGTACATGTTTTAAGCTTTCGCCCCCCGTTACTTTTTTTTTAAATCTGCACTAATACCACTCAATAATTATAATTAGCGTCACATTTATAGTTTTATTTTAATTATGCTATAGGGTTTTCACTTGTCATTACAATAATTTTTATCAAATTACCTTATCATTATTATAACCATTTTATATAATTTACTATGTCGTTGACATTGTTAAAATTTCAATATCATGTCTTTTTTTTTTTTTTTTTTTTTTTTTTTTTTTTTTTAAATTTTTTTTTTTTTTTTTTTTTTTTTTTTTTTTTTTGCTTTGAATATCATGTCGTTATAGGTCGTTTACAGTTATAATGCCAATGTCTTTAAACTAATTTTTGATTTATGCCTAAATGTTGTTCTTTGTTGCATTTGTACGCTGCAAAACAACATAGTAACTGAAACGAGAAAATGACATAGTAGTTACTAGTTAGTATAACGATGTTTAATCGGCGGTTTACTTTTAATCACCTTTTCTACTACATAATTAATAATGATGTTACCATTCAATGTTTTTTTTTTATTCTCTTGTTTTTTTAATCAGAGATGAGATCATATTTTGATTCCCTTCAATTGGAAAGGTGTAATGGTGGAATTTTGGAAGATGTTTAGTCGTCGAATAATGTCGGCAAGAACATACAAGATAATGTAATTACTTTTTTTAAATGTTGATTTTGATACTGGCGAAGAAATTTTAAAAATCATTAAGATGAGGATATTAGTTATACCATAAAATTAGTACCAATAAACGAAAAAACTTAAAGCGACTAATGAAATAATAAATAAAGACAATGTAACATATATGAGATAACATATAATTAAGTTTACTAAAGTAAATTCTAAAATTCAGACATCATTTAAGGCAATGGTAATGATTTTTTTTTTCCTAATATCATTTCCTTTTTTTTTTTTTTGACAAAGGGGAAAATTTCATCCATTGAAAAAGAAAATACAAACACAAATAGTAAACAACCCCAGTTACAAGAGCAATCGATCCCGGACCACTGACTAGATCCGTTATAGAAGACATAAACAACGCATGAACAAAAACAAGTGTCGAGACTAAGTGGGGATAGACCCGCTTGATACAGATAATTTGAGCAATACCACAGCTAGTTAGAGACCGAAACAGTCAATAGATCAAGCCATTCAATCGAGACAAAGCTCCAAATAACGGAGAGACATACACAACATAGAGAATTCTCTAGTTGTAGAAAACAAACTCGGCAGAGAGTAACACCGCCTTTATTACACACAAACTAGAACAAGAAAATAAAAAAGAAAATCTTCGGACATCACTGTTTAAAGCCTCCAACAAAGGGATAGCCCGCATAGAAACCGTCAAGGAGGGCAGCCGGCTTTGAGAGGCGCTTAACATAGTCGGAAAACGGCCGCTAAACGTCACTAGAAAGCTTCGCCAAACGTTGCCGGAAGGAAACACCGCCACCGTCCCAAGAAGTCCATTACCCTGAAGAAAAAAACCCCAGAGATCTCAGCCATCCACAGACGAACGCGCCATAAAACACATCTCATATGTGTGAATTCCAAGCTTTGGCTAGTTTTAGATCTGTCCAAACAGAGTCATCATACTGTACACCACTCATGTCATCGTAAAGCCCACAAAGAGACGAGTCAAAAGATAAAAAACTAAGACTGGGAGCCCAATCTTGTGTCCGGAGCTCCAATGAAAAGTTGTAACTCTTTTTCGTTTAAGAGAGAGGGGGAGAATAAAGAGAGACAGAGAGAGAGGAATATCATTTCAAACCTACCTTTTAAGAAATTTCGTTGGTTCAGTTATATTTTAATTCCATCATTAATTGCGTTTTGGAAGGATAATTATTTTATTACTATTCCTTATAATTTTGTTAAACATAAAATATTTCTAGCATTCTTTACATGTTTTGTCTACAACCGCCATATTACTTTTTAACGATCAAGATCAAATCTAATATTTAATATCTAATGTAATAAGATACTAAAGCCAAAGGTTGCAAGTGAAGGATAGTAACCGTGTCATAGGTATCTAGCTATTTGTAAGAAGTTAATATATTAACCTATTATGGCCCGTTTAATTTACTGATTTAAGTTGAGATGTGCCTTTATATGAGAGTTTTTTACTATAGTAAAAAGTTAGATGTGCCTTTATATAAGAGCATTTTACTGTAGTAAAAAGTTAGATGTGACTGTTTTTTAGAGTTTTTTACTGTAACAAAACTCGAATTTTAAATTCGAATCGGCGAAATGAACGGAACTTATAAGTTTCCACAAAACGAGTGATCCAATTCTCTTAAAACTTCTTCTTCTTCTTCTTCCATTAATCCTAAACTTAACTTTTTTTTAATTACAAGAAAAATATTTGTTGCTTGATTTCTTTTTGATTTCATGTTAGTCGAGGATAAAAAAATGACTAGTTAGTGTTTGAAAGTTGAAAGCCAAACACCGATCGAGTCTATTGGAGGACCTACCAACTCGGTATTTGTACCAATCAATTTTGAAAGGCTTTTATACAATTTTCCGTATCAGTCACATGATTAAAAATATGCAAGTGATAGTATGAATATCTCGTTTTTTTTTTAACCAAAAATGATTATTATGAAGATAGATACAAAGCATTGGTCTCACGCAAGTTAACACACAATATCCAACTAAGGACATAAACACAGCCACCGTTTGGTTATCAGGTTCAAATTATAGTCTAAGACAATTTGTATCCCACAAACAAAACATCCAAATCAAACGTATAATAACCTCAAAAACTGCAAACAAATACCAAGCAAACACATACATCTAATACATACATATACATACATGTACATACATACATAATACATATGAGAGTAGGTTTTGCTCGATTTTCAACCGCCAATCGACTCAAATCAAAAAAATCAAAGACCGAACCACCGAAGTATGAAGGATTTGTTTACTGACTGATTTAGGTTTTTAATCTTAAACTGCTCTAAAAATTGTTTCTTTGATTTTGTATTGCTTGAAATCCCATAACCTATTAATTTTTTGTAAAAGGTCATATCTTTTTTTTTATTGAAGTAGCCTATTAAATTTTTTTTTTTTAAAAGGTCGTTACCTCTTTTTTGATTGAAGTAAGCTATTGATATTCCCATACGTGGACTGTGGAAAGGGCCACTCATTAGAATAATTCCATAAGACAATTAGAGCACCGTTGATAATTAGAGCAGCGTTGCGTAGACCACTCGCGATTCAACTCTTACGTTTTGTTTGATTCGTTCGTACACGTTATACCTTTAAATTCATAGTTGTACGACTTTTTTGTTTGTTTTTTGTTTTTTTTTTTTTGGCCCTTGAGTTTTCAGAGCTCTTAGTTGCCACATTATTTTTAATTTTAATTTTTTTAAAAGAATTGCTTTTTATTTTCCAAATATCTAGAAAAAAACAGAACCAGTCGTGCCCGCCAAACCCGCACTGTGCCTCATTAGCAATTTCCCATTTTCAGCCACTTGCCTTTTTCCTTTTAAATTTCCATTCAACTTTCCCAGAAAATTTCAGTCGTCGCCGCGTCAACCCATTCTCCTCCTTCACAATTCGGACGCGCGCCACCGGCTGCTGATCCCTATATATATATATATATATATATATATTTAATCCACTGTCTCCATCGATTTCCGCCATTGAAATCCACAGAGCAAACCTCAAAAACAAACAAAAAAACAAAAAAACAAAAAAAAAAAACAGATTATCGATCGATCAATCAAGACAATGGAATCAGCGGCCGCTCCGTCTCCATCGCCGCGAATCCGTAGCCTCAGCAAGAAGAAATCATCTTCGGCGTCGTTCCGTCTCCGGTGCCCTAGCCTCAACTCCCTCCGCCTCCGCCGAATCTTCGATCTCTTCGACAAGAACGGCGACGGCGTGATCTCCGTCCAGGAGCTCAGCCAAGCCCTCGGCCTCCTCGGCCTGGAGGCCGATCTCGCCGATCTCGAATCCACCGTCGAATCGTTCATCAAGCCGGGAAATGTCGGCCTACGATTCGACGATTTCGCGTCGCTCCACCAATCGCTCAACGAAACCTACTTCGCCGCGGAACTCGAGGAGTCGGCGGCGGAGGCGGAGGTTCCGCAGGAGGAGTCGGATCTGTCGGAGGCGTTCAAGGTGTTCGACGAGGACGGCGACGGCTACATTTCGGCAAAGGAGCTGCAAGTGGTGCTCGGGAAGCTAGGGTTTGCGGAGGGGAAGGAGATCGGAAAGAGGGGGTGCGAAAGAGTCGAGAAGATGATCACGTCGGTCGACCGGAACCATGACGGTCGCGTCGATTTCTTCGAGTTCAAGGATATGATGCGCAGTGTTCTTGTTCGGAGTGCTTAAAAATGTTTTTATTTTGGTTTTATGATCTGTGATTTGGAGTGTGAATTGAAGAGTTTTGGGTTTAAAGATGCATAATTGAATAGGTGACATGATGACAGAATTTTAATTCGTATTGAGATAAAACTCGTGGCCTTTGTCGTGTTTATAATTTGTTTATCTCTTTTCGTGTCTGTCTTAATATTCTGATCTATTCATTACTCTTATGAATGCAGTGTTTTTGTTGAAAAGCTTTTTTAATAATTTAGTGAGTTGACCTAGGTCCGTATCAAAATTGTTGCACATCCAATTAGTGAGTTGATCTAGCTTTGTATCAAAAGTGTTGCACATCCAATTATGTAGTGAGTTGATCTAGATTCGTATCAAAATTGTTGCGCATTCATACTATAATTCTGCTCTTAACTTTACGATAAAGAGTAGGACCTGTTTAATTCACACATTTGAATTCATATTATTAAATTCTCTTATAAAATTTGAATTTAAAATCAAAATTACTGACAACCAAACATGTCAGTAGAGTTTGAATCTTCTGCTAGTAAATTATTAGGAAAAAAAAGAAGTTTTTTTTTTTTTTGTTTTTTTGTTTTTTTGTGAGCTAAGTGAAATATAGAGGATTACTAGTCACAACTTTGTTCATGACATTCCCAGATTTACTTTTAGACTATTTTGATGATCTATGTTTATTTCCAACTAGTAGCCAATAAAAATGTCGGAGAAAGAAGAATATGTGAACGACTCCACATATGTTCAAATTTCCATTAAATGATAATAAATACATATAAGTTCAAATCATAGACTCCGGTAAGTCACAGAAAGCTATCAAATCTTTTGAATTCAAGAGATTCCCTTAATTGAAATAAATACAATTAAATTCAAACTTTTCAGCGTACAAAAGTCAATTTTCCATTAATTGAAATAAATACAATTAAAATTCAAACTATTCAGCTTACAAAAGTTAATTTTCCCGAATATAATCCCACATGATTGAGCTTCATAAGAGATTCACATAATGGATCATAATAGAAGGAATCTGTATAGGTGATGGAAGAGTCTTTTAATGCCATGGAGAGTTGGAGACGGAATGAGTGTGGTGGCGCACGGCATCTGGGCAAAGCCGTAGGATGTGGGGCGCAAGAGCAGCAACGGCCAACGGGGATGAGAGTGAGAATTTCCAGCCCAGGGGTGGAGAAAATTAAATGTGAATTTTCAAGGGGTTGATGATGGCAAGCCATGATAGAGTAGAGGATGAGGACGTTTAAGATGAGGAGCGCTGGGCGGGGTTGTATTTGTTACGGATAGTCCCTAACCTCTTTAGTAGTTGACAGTTTAATCCCTATTTTTTAATTTTCATAAAATGATCCCCACCGTTATTAAATTGGTGCAATTAAGTCCTTTTTGTCTAATTCTGTCAAATTTTTAATGAAATCCTTCACGTGACGATCATGTGCATATCTTTTTTGATGAAAATACAAAAATACCCTCATGTCTCACAATAACCAACCAAACCTTTTTTTAACAAAAATAAAAAACCAACTTCTTTCTTCTACAAAGTCCGATCCAACCCCTAACCCTAACAAGAGCTGCCGCCTCCAAATTCCTACCACCCCTCTCTTTTGGAGTCCGATCGAAGATTCATCAAGAATCGCGACATTGAGGATTCAATTAGGGTTTTCAATTTCTGAGTCTTCTCTAGGTTATTCCTCGTTTTCCTCTTCCCCACCATCCGCTCGATTCCCCAACCAAAAAAACCCACATGCTAATTCCAATGATCGGAGATTCAGCCATGACAAGCAAGGCCAACTGAATGTGGCGAAGAAGATTGCCGCCAAGATCGAAGCTGCTGCCACGAATCGTGGGGGCAGAAAAGCCGGCCTTGCCGACTGTGGCGGCGCGAAGAAGGGCAGCCATGCGAAGTTCGAGTGCCCGTACTGCAAGACCACCGCACCTGACATCAAGTCGATGCAGATTCTTTTGCCCATAAATGGATTTGGTTTTAATTCAGTGAAGTTTCACTTTTCCTTCTTCATTAGTTTGGCTTTTCTCGTGTATAAAGTTATTTTACTTTCTTTTTCAAAATTGATTTGTTGTTCTTTTTTTTAACTACTCTGATTTTATTATATTAATTATATTGAAAAGGATTTTAATTTTACTTAAATACTCTTTTAAATTAGGTCAAATGTTCTGTACATGATACATTATGTTAAGAATTTGACAAAAATGACTTAATTATACCAATTTAATGACGTTGGGGACCATTTTCACTAAAATTAAAAAAAATAGAGACCAAACTATCACCTACTAAAGAGCTTAGGGACCATCCGTGTCAATTACCCTAAAAAATTTAAGAGAGAAGAATTTGTGAATGACTCCACCTTTTCATGAATTCATAGAAACATATATAAAATTTACAAATCTTCTAAAACCTAAGAGATCAAGTATTCTAAAGTCAAAAGGTTTTCTAATTTAAAAATAAATACAATTAATTAAAATTAAAATTAATTACAAAAATTCTTCTTGAATTATAACCCGTGTAACACTTTACTCCCTAATTTTCAAAACGTAACACATGTTTCCTCAAATTATGAATTGTTAACAAAAATGCTCATTCTGTTAGTGTTTCTAACAGAATTATCACTTGTCACAAATATTTATTATTGCTAAATAGTTTGGCACACAATTACTGTCTACTCATGATTCTTAAATTTATATATTCTATAAATAGATTTTAATTTTAATTTAATATGATAATAAATAAAATAAAACAATAAATTTTACTCTTCTAATTTATTAATTAAAGAAACTTACTTAGAAAGTTTTAATTTATAATTTGTAGTATTTTTTTTTTCAAGAACACTTATGATTACCAAAATACTTTAAGTTTTAATTTATAATTTGTAGTATTTTTTTTCAAGAATATGTAGGATTACCAAAAGACTCTGAAGTTACGTGATATGAGCAATGTTTTTGTTAAAAAACTGACGGAAAGAGCATTGTTATTAATGATTCATGATTCAGAGGGGACGGGTATTACATTTTGAATATTAGAGGACAAATTGTTGTACGAGTCATAGCTTAGATGAAATTTTTGTAATTATTGTTAGAAATAACTATGTAAAAAGTCAACTTTACCGAATATGAAATTTGTCAAAAAAAAAAAAAAAAAAAAAAAAAAAAAAAAAAAATGTTTTATGGTCCAACCTTCTCAGAAAAAAAAAAAAAAAAAAAAAGAAAAAGACAGAAATGCTTTATGTGCTAATCACACGTGGATGACTTAGAAATTATTCTGTGAGAAAATATGCGCTGACACGTCGGACAATGACCATGCTCCATGTGGCCCTATGCTTGCCACGTGAGATAGCTGTCGAACCCTAAAAACTCATTTCCCCTCCATATGGTGAAAAGGCCGACCGTAGGGGACTATTCATGAGACCGTCGACCCTACGTACAGTTTATCGAGACAGAGGCCGCGTCCTGAGAAGTATAGGCGCAGAGGATAGAAAGCAGGCGAATGGGTCTGCATCCCAAGGAAGACCTCTGAGGTGATAAGCTAGAGATCCCTAGGTTGCGTTTGAGTTTGGAGAAGGTCAGTAGCACAGGAAATGATTACAAGCCCATAAATCGCCTGGAATGGACCATTAAAAATCACAAAGGATCCACAGGGCCGCAATAGTGGACAAAGTAGATGAGTGAACAGTCCAAAAGGTATTAAGAAGATACGGTCTAGGCAAGTAGGATAATAGACTACCTGAGAGAAAGCATCATTAAACCCCTTGTGACAGTCCGTCCAAAAAGGATCCATATGTAATCCGTAGGCTATAAAAAGGGGCAAAGCTCCAGAGAGAAAGAGATAGGATTTTTATGTAACTAGAGAAGAACCAAAAAAAGAATTACAATATGCAGTGGATATAACTCTTATTTATAGAGTGAACCACTATAAATTTCTATGGCTCTCTATTTCCATTCAAACACCATATCAATACCCCTCACAATATACCTAAAAACGAACAATTAGTTGCATAAATCCAGATATATATAACAACTTTAGGCCGGTAATCTAACGGAACACCGAGAGGTAACCTAGCGTAATCTTGTTGACAAAATTCCACCGTTACAGAAATTATTTTTCTTTTTTGTACCATTTGCTGAAAAGAAAAAAAAGACCTGAAAACTAAAAAAAAAAAAAAAATCAAATAGCGAAATCTCAAGGTGCTCTCGCCCACATCCCCATTGTGTTGTCCTCTGCTTTGCATTTTCGTCAAGAGTCAAAGGGGAAAAACCCATTTGAGCTTCCTCATTAGAATTGCTTCCCTGCTTCTTCTGTACTACATTGGGAGTTTAGCGTGCAAAAGCTTGGTTTTGAAATGATTATGGTTTTGTGAAATCCTGTATACAATAATGGTTTGGATTGCTAGGATTTATTTGAAATAAATTCATCCAAAACCGAAGTTTTTAGGCACTTAGTCTATTGATTTGAGTCATTGACACCCTGTTTGGTTTGGTTTAATAGCATTAGAAACTTGGTTTCAATTTGCGTGGTCATTCATTTCCTTTTTCTTCATAAATTGGATTATCGTCTAAAGCCGGTGGATCTATTTCTTGGTAGTGGTTTCTGTGCTTCTGGGTTGAGCAAAAATTGGAAACAAGAACACCCAACGAACGCATGGCAAAAATTGAGGATGAAACCAACGAACGTAGTGGATCTCCTCACCCACCAAGCCACCACCGCGGCCTTTTTTTTTTTCCCTCACTTTTTTATTACGAGCACTTTTTTATTAAATAGACAATTTAATACGTTGCTAAGATAAGTACATAGATCAGAATTATGTACTATGTAAAAGTAAATATTGACCTTCTAAGTGGCGGTTATAGAACATTTTATATCATTTAATAGATATTGCATCATATAGTGAACAGTACGTGTGTATTTCCTTTTTTAACATAAATTATTAATTTTTTTCAATTTTTTTAAAAGTATAGTATTTTTCAATTTTGCCCTTTCTTTTTTTTTTAGTTCATTGATTTTTCTTTTCTTTTTTTTTTTTCATAGATTCACCAAATAACACATATTTTGTCCTATTGGAACGATTTACATGTAAATTTAAGATTTATCAAAAAAATAAAGATTTTTATTTATTTATAAATAAAGTAATTTTCTGTAAATCCAAGAATTTAACACATATATGTTGACGGTAGTTTTCTGTCAATTGGAAATTAATTCTCGAGAACACTCATAAAGTAATTTTCTGTAAATCCAAGAATTTAACACATATATGTTGACGGTAGTTTTCTGTCAATTGGAAATTAATTCTCTAGAACACTCACAGTCACCTCTCACAGATTGATTAAGGATTAATGCTGTAGATTAATATAGAGAAGACAAGAATTTATAGTGGTTCGGCAATAATTATTGGCCTAATCCACTTGTGGATGCACTAATACTTTATTGAGTACAATCTGTTTTCTGGACAGTTCAACAGTGCGTAAAAAACTTAATGAATTCCCAGGACTCTATTTATAAGCCTTGTACACATGAGAGACCCCCTCTGCATTTCCCGAGGAGATCATCCTCTATCCCTTAATTCTGGGATTTGACAGTTGTATTTCCATGATTACTGCTTCAGTTAGGTGAACCACTCTTACCAGCTACCTGATTTCCTGACTTCGACAGTAGTAGTTGATACAATATATCTTTTCTTGAGTTGACATGACTATCTTTGGATTGGACTGGACCGCTTCCTCGATGTCGTAGCCTTGACCACCTTATCAGGCTCTCGATGCGCGTCATCCCACATGAACTATCGACGTATGAAGGGCACCTCAGCTACAGTTGATCTCTTGACGTCAGCGACTGATTCTCGACATGGAAACCTTGGCGCTTATCGTCCAAAGGAGTGGTCAATTCCTTGACCGTGGTGTAACATCGAGGAATAACCTTGGCACTATTGCTGGCATCATCGAAAGAGAGAACAGAAGGAGAGACATAATGAGAGAGAAGATAATAGTGGCATGTTTATGGGATTTTTAAAACTATAATTTAAAATATGCTATTATTTTCTTTCACTCAAAATTCTTGCTATTAATTTGTCTTTCCCCTACAAATATGCTATTTGGCTTATTCTCCTAAAAATTTATATATATATATATATATATATATATATATAGCATCTCTATGTATACAAATTTGGGCAAGAATAGGTCGGTTTGAAAATTGGATTTTATTTTTCATATTATATTATATAAGGTTGCTAAAAAATTAAGAAATTTAGCAAAATTGAGCAAGCTGCTGAAAAATTAATGACACGTAAAACAGAATCGCCCATTCAGTTTGAAGAAAGGAAAATGAACTTATATATTTATCCACATGTCATACTTTGTAATTTTTATATTCCTAAAATATTTCAAAAAAAGAAAGTTATATTTCAACTTCGTTCTCATAAATTTGTTATGTAGTGTAATTTTTAATATAATTTGCTATTCGCTTTCAAATAATCCCTTTGCACGAATTTAGAAAGCCCAACTTCCTGATGGCATGCTCCTCTCTTTTAGCACTTCAAATTTTCAAGACTCCAAACCAATCAAAACTGACATATCGGTTTCATTCACCAACTCGGAAATACCCTTTTTTTTTTCTCATCTATTTTTTTTTTCCAGAGTTGTGTATTTTAATTTTGTAGTTTTTTTTTTCTAATCTGTCGGTATTAGCGGTTATCAATCGGTATTTATGGTGCATACCGATTGGTGTCATGATCAGATCATTTTTGTGATTAAGACTTTTTTTTTCCTTTGCAGATTTAGAATGTACAATTTTTGTGATTTTTTTAAATAATTTTAGGTACTCCGGCGACTATTATCAAGTATCTCGGTTGGATACTGCTTTTTAGGCCAGATACTGGCAGATATCTTAATCAGATATTGGTATCGTGGCCGAATACCGGCTGGTATCTTAAGAATATATTTGGTATTCTAAATTTTTTTTTCTAATCTATTTTTTTTAACCAGAGTTGTGTATTGTAATTTTGTAGTTTTTTTTTTCTTTTTTTTTTTTTTCTAATTTGTTGGTATTGGTGGTTATCAACCGGTATTTATGGTGCATACCGGTTGGTGTCATGATCGGATCATTTTTGTGATGCAGACTTTTTTTTTGCCTTTGTAGATTTAGAATGTGCAATTTTTGTGATTTTTTAAATAATTTTAGGTACTCCGACGACTATTATCAAGTATCTCGGTTGGATACTGCTTTTTAGGCCGGATACTGGCAGATATCTTAGTCAGATACTGGTATCGTGGCCGGATACCGGCTGGTATCTTAAGAGTATATTTGGTATTCTAAAATTTTTTTTAATAGTGTGATGACATGACTGCGGTATTCTCTGTAATAGTTTATGTTCTTTGGTATATGTAAATTCAAGCTTAAAATCAGTGGCACATCACTTTAAAACCCTTTTCTATTTGGGAGAATTTTCCTTTTGTCCTAAATTTCTCTTTGGATACAAGTCCATCCTGCTAGATATAAGTCTCATTTATTAATATAAAATGGTATCAATTAGGCCTCGTTCTTTTTGCTGATTCGAGTTTAGAATTTGAGTTTTGCTACAGTAAAAAGTTCTCAGAAACAGTCACATCTAACTTTTTTACTACAGTAAAAAGCTTTCACACAACATCACATTTCAACTCGAATTAAAAACTCTAATTTAACCAATTATTTTGGGAACGTAAAATGTTGTAGATGTAGATAATCTACCGTTGAATTTATAAGTAGGGCCAAAGATTGGGGCTCTAGATTTTAAGGTCTTTTCCAAAGAAATTGGGGACTTTGTCCTACATTGATAAGGAGGCAAAAAAACTGGAGGCTCTAAAGCGTTTATAAATAGCTAAGGCATTAGTTTTAATTGGCTCACTCACAAAACTTTCAAGTATTAATTTTTAAAGTAGATGATATTATTGCCTATTGCCTCAAAGGATTTCTCTTACCTATCAGAATCAAAGGATTTCTCTTACCTATGAGAAAAATTGAGAAACCAAAGGCAAAATAAGAGTGTAGAGTGGTAATAGTGCAATTAAATGAGAATTAATGACACCTCAGACTGGTGAGCTTGTTTTTTTAACTGGAACTTAAGTTTCTCGTTTTCACTTAAGTTGCTCTATTTCTAATTTTCTATATGTTGTTTTTGATAATCAAAATCTTTTTATTCTATAACAGTTAATGGTTTTTTTTTAGGAATTGGGAATTCTGCAGATAGCTTCAAAAACTAAAGGTACTTAAAACAAATAAATAAAAGAGAGTTTTTAGGAATAAAGACTTTATTTAAATACACTTAAATAAGATACAATAGTCTTATAGATTGCTACAAACTGACTTCTTAAATACATATTGTTGTGTGGGAAAATTCACACCGACACGTCGGACAACGACTAAGCCACACGTGGCCCCATGCTTGCCACGTCATTTAGCCCTCGACGCCCGAAGCATATTGATCTCTCCCGTATGGCAGGAGGGCTGAATGTATGAGACCGACGACCCTATACACAGTCGAGGTCTCCGAGATAAGCCCTGGCAAAACAACGTGGCAAAGTCGGCCTTAGGAGAGGCTACCCTCAGCAGATGTTAGCATAGGCACAGACGGTCGAGCACAAGCAACTGGATCCACGTCCCAAGGAAGACCCTTGAGAAGATCAGCCGAATATCCCAAGGTTGTGTCTGGATTTGGAGAAGGCCAGTTGCATAGGAAATGATTACAAGCCTCTAAAACCGCCTAGAACGGATCACTAGCTATTACAGAGATCTACAGAGCCGTAATGGGGGGACAAATTGGATGAGTGAATAGTCCAAAAGGTAATTGCAGGCTACAGTCTGAACAAAAGAGGCCATAGGCCAGTCGAGTGGGCGGGCCCCATGAAGGACACGGTCAAATGGTCCAAACCGCCTACCATTGGGCATAAACTCAGGTAATGTCCACTATAAAAGGGGAAGAGCCCTGATCAGTGCATGAAAATGCACCCTAAATACTGCTTTTGATTTATATAATATTAAAATATTTAAGATTTAATTAAACAATTCCATTATTTTTATTCATAATATTTTTAATTGGAATTTGTCTAGTTTTTGCGTAATTATTTACAGACGAAAGCAGTGTGAAAAGCTACACAAGAAGGAGCCACGAAAGCCATATTTTCAACCAATCTGAGCCACCAAGTCGAGTGAGAGCCGCATTAGCCGTTTAAGCCACCGAGCCAAGCCACTCGTGGGTCCCACTTTGTGATAGCCTATCTGCAGCACTTTCAGCGCGCGTCACTTGCACGAGAGTTCCTCATCTCGCGCGTTCCTTCCATGCAGCCTTCACCGGGCATCTCAGCTTTCCGCCGCATGGGTCTCGCATGTCAGCTTACAGCTGCGCGTCTTCTCCGTGCGTGACAGCTGGCTTCCGCGGGTCCCAGCTGTCCTCCACTCTGCCCGCGCCAACACACTCCAACGAATCCGCGTGCGACATGTGGCACGTTTTTCTCCTCACTACCAATAAAGCTTCGACACGTGTCTCTTCTGTGCTGAATCCGAATTCCTTTCCCAAAAATCAGACGAAATTACCAGATTTCTTCCTCAAATTAAATATATGATTTCTCCTAATTTATGTGTAATTTTATTTTGTTTCCTTTTCTTTTGTAATTTTCTAGTTTTACTATTTATTTCCTTATTTGACAGGCAACCTCTGAACACTATAAATAGAGAGGTTGGCCTAAGGCTTTCTGAAGCTTTTGATATTCAGTTTTCTGTCGTCTTGCTGTCAGTCTCATATTTTCTCTCTAGAACTTGTGAGAATGTTTTGCAAGCTAGGCTAGAGTTCTCTTGGTGAGGTTAAAGATGAACTTCTTTGAGCGACCCATTTCAGAGTTTTGATTCCTTGTGCTATAAAGTTCAATATCTGAATGAATGAAATCTCATCTATTTTTCTATTACTTTTCAAAATATTGTGTGCTAATTTTTATATAAGTTCAGTCACGCTTTTCTTATGTAATTCTATCACGCATTGTTTTGTGATTCAAATTATTTTATAAATTGTCTTTTACTGCAATATTGCCAAATTGATATATTGTCGATTTTAGATAACTTGTAATGATTATAGTTCTGGAGTCAATATAGAGATTTAATTTATTCGATTATTTTATTTTGTGAATCAAAACTTGAATTGGTGAATGAGACATTAGGGATTCTCAACACCTTACCATTTTCACTACTGAATTTCTCCACACAAATTTCCTCCTTTTTATTCTATTTCCAGCAAAATCTCAAAAACTATTTTTTTTTCTTTAATTCACTTGTTATTTATCTTTCTCTTACGCTTTTATTTTGTTAATCTTTCTTGTTATTTTGTTATCTCTCTGTGGATACGACCGTCCTTTTATGCTACAATTGACCGCTTGTGAACATCACTTTTGGGCGTTAATCAAGTTTTGGCGCCCTTGCCGGGGAGGTGCTACTAACAAGAGTGATCAGTAGATTTTGAGCCAAAGAGGTAAGTACATATTCTCTGTATTTTTATTTTACTTTGTTTATTTTTCTTTGGTTTGCGTGATCTGTTTCTTAACTCACAAAAAAAAAATCTTTGTTTGCTGCATCTGTCTTTTTGTTTCGTTTTCTTTTCTTTGTCTTTTATTTCATTCTTTTAGTTTGTTAGCGTTTTCTCTTTATTAAAAATTTGATTTTCAAAAATAAAAAAAAACTTCCTTTGGTTTCCATGATTTGATTGTTAGCCTATATATATATTATAAAAAAACTTTTGTATGTGAAAAAAAAAGTAAAAGTTGCTGCAAGTTTCCGTGTGTATTCACTTAGTATTTTATATTGCTGCAAGTGTTGCTGATTTGACTTGATATTCATCTTCTCGTTTCCTATTTAAAAAAAAAAAACTTACTTTTTTTTTGGTGTTTGTTTTAGGAGCGGAACTCCTGTCATAGTAGTTGCTTCTTTTCTGTCAGTTTGTGTATTTTGCTTTCATTTATTGGTTTTTATATGTACGTGCATTTATTTTCTTTTTGTTTGTTTTGGTTTTTCTTTTTAGTCATTTGTGTCCATTCCTTTGCCTTTAATTAATTTCCATATCCTACCTATTGAAAAAAAAAGTCAGTTCGGTCATAGGTTACAATTTCTGTGTTTTTGTTTCCTTTTTATATTGCTAGAAGATAATTTAAGATTTGCTTTTAGTGTTAATTTTATTTCCCTCTTTAGTTTTAAAATTGATTGTGATTTGATTTTGTAATCTTTTATTTTTGATAGATTATGATTTTATTTTGTTTCCATGTTTGCGTAATTTAATTGTTAACTATTATATTGTTGCCTAATTTAATTTTTCCTTTTATAGTTTTCATTAATTCTTAGGATTATAATTTAGATTGTAATTAATTGACTAATTTAGATTCCTAATCTAAGAATTTCATAATTTGGTAGATTTAGGCTTTTGACTTTAGGAATAGCTTCCATTAACTAGATTACATTTCATAATTTACTCAATAAAATTTAATAATTAATTTTGAGAATAATTGTGTGGTTACGTGGAAAGTATAATATGAGGGAGTTCTGTCTAAGAAAGTTGGTACTTAAGTGGACCTCGCCCCACCAATCTTTTTTGGGAACGTTGCTCTGTCTAGAAGACTATTCATTGAGCCAAGAGCTATAGTCTTTCCTGTGAGCACTCTCGGTGGTTACAATTTACGTTACTATATAATTATTTTCTTTTGTTTTGATTAAAAAAACAAAAACAAAAAAAATTTAAAAAATTTAAAATAAAAAAAAACTGCTTTGGGTGAATGCATCGGTATAGAGACGAGCTAGGGAGATTCGCTCAACGTCCAGACCTAGAAACCCCTAGTGAAATTCTATCCGACTCGTCTTCTACGCCTTCGTCTTCACACTCGTCGTTGGAATTCGCATTTGAAAATCTATTCACAATGGCACAACATGAGAAAGTTCAGCAGAGGACGTTGCAAGATTATCTGCACCCAAAGCGCACGGCCACCCCATCGTGTATTATGTTCCTGCCAAATGCACCGCCTACGGATTTCAAGCCGGGCACGATTGCACTTCTCCCAACCTTTCACGGGTTAGAGAACGAGAACCCTTATGTACACATCCAGGAGTTTGAAGAGGTTGTGGCCACCTTTCACAACCGTGTTGAGGCCGCAAACACCATCAGATCGAACTTTTCCCTTTCTCTCTGAAGGACAAGGTCAAAAGCTGGCTGTATTCTCTTAGGCCTAAGTCTATTGGTACGTGGGAAGAAATGACAATTACATTCTTCAACAAGTATTTCCCACACCATAAGACTAATAATTTGAAACGACAGATCTCGAATTTCGCTCAGAAGAAAAATAAAACTCTCTATCAAGCTTGGGAGCATTTTAAAGATCTGTTAAATCTATGTCCCCACCATGGGTATGAAAGTTGGCGCCTCATAAGCTATTTCTACGATGGACTCACAATCCGAGAGCGCCAATTTGTTGAGATGATATGCAATGGAGATTTTCTCCAAAAGGATCCTGACGAAGCTATCGAGTACCTGAATGAGTTAACTGAGAAAGCTCATACTTGGACTGGACCGAGTGCTACTGAGAGCACCAGTAGGTCCCGACCAGTTGGAGTTTATCAATTAAGAGAAGAGGACAGCCTCAAGGCCCAAGTTGAAGCTTTGATGAAGCAAATTGAGGCCCTCAAAAGTAAAGATAGTAAAGGACCCCACATGGTGGCAAGGACAGAGGCACATGAGCCCTGTTTCGTTTGTGGTGGAATGAGCCATCTGGCTCAAGATTGTCTCACTTTTGGTGGAATGATAGGGGTATATGAGGAGCAGTGCAATGTATTGGGCACATACAATAAGCCTTATGGACCTTTCTCAAACACTTATAATGATAGTTGGAAACACCACCCAAACTTCAGTTGGAGAGACCCAAACCAACATGCACAATCATCGGGAGGGCAATGGAAATCAGAGCAAAAATCTCAACCACGAAGGACATATTTTGCGCCTCAGAATAACATACATCCAAAAGGAAATTCCCTAGAGGATACCCTAAAAGTTTTTATGGATGCGCAAAATAAGACGAATCAAAGAGTTGATTCAATGCTCACGCAGCTGGTGGAAGAAAACAAGGAAATAAAAAGTCAGATCACAAAGCTGGCAGAAGCTTTAATCGTTCAAGAGCGCGGTAAATTTCCATCACAAGCCCAGTCCAATCTGAGAGGACAACACATGGCTCAAACTTCCAACTCTGAAGGTCAAAATATCAAGGAAGTTAATGCCATATCTACTCGAAGTTGTAAGAATTTTGACATGCCATTCGGCTTAGGAGAAAGAAAAGCCAACAAAAATTCTGGTAAAGGTGCCTTTGCCCCAAGCTCTCTAACCTGCTGGGAAAGTGCTAGAAAATCAGAGTGAGATCCTGGAGCACTTGACACAATTGAAGATCAATCTTCCCTTACTATATGTGATCAAGCAAGTGCTGGCCTACGCCAAGGTTATCAAGGATCTATGCACCATAAAGAGGAAGCACCATGTCAAGAAAACTGCATTCTTGACAGAACAAGTAAGTGCGGTGATTGAGCAGAAGACACCGCCGAAGTATAAGGATCCAGGTTGTCTCACCATTTCTTGCCAGATTGGGACACATGAATTCGGTCAAGCGTTACTAGACTTAGGATCGAGCGTTAACCTCATGCCTTATTCGGTCTACTCGTAATTGGGTCTTGGAGAGATTAAGCTCACATCTGTGGTTTTGCAACTAGCCGATAGATCCATTAAGAGACCATGAGGAATAGTGGAAGACGTTTTGTTGCAAGTCGACAAGTTTTATTACCCCGTGGACTTTCTTGTCTTGGATACACAATCCGTGGTGAATATGGAGTCATCCATTCCCATCATTCTAGGAAGACCTTTCCTTGCCACAGCAAACGCACTTATCAATTGTAGGAATGGTCTCATGAAGATATCTTTCGGGAATATGACCTTTGAGGTAAATATTTTTCATATTCAAAAGCAACCATGTGATGACGACGAGTGTCACCAAACATTTTTGATCGACACACTTATCGAGGAGGAGGTTCTGCCGCAAAGCAACTCTGAAGATCTTGAAAACCTCCTCCAAAATTTTGAATATGAGAGTTTCGATCCTTGTGAGGTGGCTACCATTTCTACCATTTTTAAAGAATCAAAGGACAGAGGAACCAAGTTTGGGCCACCATGTTTTCAGGAGCTCCCAACAGTAGGAGAAAAACCTAAATCATCCACCGAGGAGGCTCCAAAAGTCAAGCTAGCCCAACCACCTGAGGGCTTAAAACATGCATTCTTGGGAGATGAAGTCACATTCCCAGTCATCATCTAATCTAAACTCGATCCATTGCAAGAACAACGATTGATCGACATGTTGAAAGAGCGCAATTCTAGGATCAAGGTAAAAATGAAAGTTGCTCATTATAAGCAGATCCTAAGGAAGAATTTCGAGCTAAATCAACGAGTTCATCTTTATGATTCATGTTTACATCTCCACCCCGGTAAGTTAAGGTCGCGGTGGACTGGCCCATTCATAGTGAAATGCGTTTCTCCCAATAGTGTTGTCGAGGTTGAGGACCCCACCAATGGGAGAATCTTCAAAGTAAATGGCCAGCGTCTAAAGAGTTACTTAGAGCGGGTGAAACAGGTTGAATAGATCATTCTCGACGACCCCGTTTACCAACCCTGAGTAGTTAGGTCACATCACCTGTACCATATCTTCATTTTATGTTTTCTTTGCTTCTTTTTACATTTTTTTTTGTAGAATCATATCAGGAGGCTCAAGCTGTGCTCATATGTGGAATGTTCATCGTCCAGGTGTCTTCTTTCCCTATATTTTCATAATTTGACACTAATCCCTATATTTCCATAATTTTTGACACTGAGTACACTGTCTGATTTTGGTTGGGGGTGGTGAGCATATTCATGCGTAAGAGTGATTTTTGTCATGATATTTGGGTTAAAATTTTTGTGAAGTTATCTGAGTATGATTTCAAAATGATTAGGTTTAGGTCAATTTTTGCTGTCTTGATTACTAAGAAATGACTTCCAGAGTTTCTTTGTGCACATGCTAAACCTTGTGGTAAGGTGGATGTTAATGCATGTCTGCTGAGAAAATTCCTGAGTTTAAGTGCTTGATTTTTGGTGAGTTAAGAGAGTTGAGAAAACGACTTTTGAACCTTTATTGATCTTTTGAGCTGGTAAAATCACTGTTAGAACATCATTACATGGTTAGTGGTATGCTTGGTGCATATGCTTGAGGGATGAATTTTGGGTTATATAGGAATGATCTTATGTAATAGAGCCTCATTTCTTATTTTTCTATAAAAAAAAAAACTGAGTAAGAGCAACATTTCACAGATCCTGTAGTTTGGTGTTAATCACATTCGATGCTATATAGCTGTTTGTTAAAAGAACACATTTCTACATTCACTTCAGGTTGTCTCTTGCCAAAAAACAAAAAAAAAAAACAAAAAAAAACAACAAAAAAAAAACAAAGAAAAACAAAGAAAAAAAAGAGTAATTTATTTTCCTATGCATTTTTTTGGCTCTTTGTTCGTTTCTGTAAATTTCTGTTTGACCCGAATGAAATCTCAAAAGCTGGTTTGTGGTAAGAATGGTGGAATGTTCTACTCAAATATTTCTGACACCTGTGAGATCAATGGAGTTGAGGCTTCTACTTGGTGAATTTTTCAAAGCTGCATATGTTATGGTCAGTGGTAAGAAGGTTATGGTTTGGAGCACACACACACGACTCTGGAGTTATGACTGAAATAATCTTGATAGTATCTTTTGACTTCTTGCTAACAGTTTGTTTGAAATACTCAGGTGACTAAGCGAGTTGAGACTTAGATTTTCTTTATGACATGATTTTTCTTGCGCTTGGATTGCTAGATACTAGCAATAAGCTGGTTGGGGGTTGTGATTAGTGCATGAAAATGCACCCTAAATACTGCTTTTGATTTATATAATATTAAAATATTTAAGCTTTAATTAAACAATTCCATTATTTTTATTCATAATATTTTTAATTGGAATTTGTCTAGTTTTTGCTTAATTATTTACAGACGAAAGCAGTGTGAAAAGCTACACAAGAAGGAGCCATGAAAGCTATATTTTCAACCAATCCGAGCCACCAAGCCGAGCGAGAGCTGCGTTGGCCGTTTGAGCCACCGAGCCAAGCTACTCGTGGGTCCCACTTTGTGATAGCCTATTCGTAGCACTTCTAGCGCGTGTCACTTGCACGGGAGTTCCTCATCTCGCGCGTTCCTTCCACGCAGCCTTCACCACGCTTCTCAGCTTTCCGCCGCGTGGGTCCCGCATGTCAGCTTGCAGCTACGCGTCTTCTCCGTGCGTGACAGCTGGCTTCCGCGCGTCCCAGCTGTCCTCCACTCTGCCCGCGCCTACACACTCCAATGAATCCGCGTGCGACACGTGGCACGTTTTTCTCCTCACTGCCAATCAAGCTTCGACACGTGTCTCTTCTGTGCTGAATCTAAATTCCTTCCCCAAAAATCAGATGAAATTACCAGATTTCTTCCTCAAATCAAATATATAATTTCTCCTAATTTATGTGTAATTTTATTTTGTGTCCTTTTCTTTTGTAATTTTCTAGTTTTACTATTTATTTCCATATTTGATAGGCAACCTCTGAACACTATAAATAAAGAGGTTGGCCTAAGGTTTTCGGAAGCTTTTGATATTCAGTTTTCTGTCGTCTTGCTGTCAGTCTCATATTTTCTCTCTAGAACTTGTGAGAATATTTTGCAAGCTAGGCTAGAGTTCTCTTGGTGAGGTTAGAGATGAACTTCTGTTGAGCGACCCATTTCAGAGTTTTGATTCCTTGTGCTGTAAAGTTCAATATTTGAATGGATTAAATCTCATCTATTTTTCTATTACTTTTCAAAATATTGTGTGCCAATTTTTATATAAGTTCAGTCACGCTTTTCTTATGTAATTCTGTCACGCATTGTTTTGTGATTCAAATTATTTTGCAAATTGTCTTTTACTGCAGTATTATCAAATTGATATATTGTCGACTTTAGATAACTTGTAATGATAATATTTTTGGAGTCAATATAGAGATTTAATTTATTCGATTCTTTTATTTTGTGAATCAAAACTTGAATTGGTGAACGAGACATTAGGGATTCTCGACACCTTACCATTTTCACTACTGAATTTCTACACATAAATTTCCTCCTTTTTATTCTATTTCCAACAAAACCTCAAAAACTCTTTTTTTTTTCTTTAATTCACTTGTTATTTATCTTTCTCATACGCTTTTATTCTATTAATTTTTCTTGTTATTTTGTTATCTCTCTGTGGATACGACTGCCCTTTTGTGCTACAATTGACCGCTTGTGAACATCACTTTTGGATGTTAATCAAGCCCCCGAGAGAGAGAGGATGATGAATTTCTTTCCCCACACATATGTAATTTGTAAGAGCAAAGATAAGAGAAATACAATACAGTGGATGTAGCTCTTGTTTAACAGAGTGAACCATTATAAAATTCTTGTGCGTTCTTACTTTCATAAGCATAAACTCATTTACTTCACAATCTAGCAAAAATCCTACTATAAATTCCAGTATATTCAGTGAAATCATAAGTTCCAAACCGGTAACCTAACGGGCTACCGTGGGGTAATCCTGTAAGGTCTTGTTGACAAAATTCTACCGTCAACACATACTTCAAGCTCGAAAGTTCGCACAAGAGGTGTTTTTCTCTTCTATTTTTTATTTTCTTTTTCTTTCCCATGCCTTTCTAAGGAAAACTCTATCTATTTATAGACTTCAAGGGTGGACTCTTGCTCCGGACTTGAAATATAATTTTATAATAGATAAAATGCGTGGTCATCTTTTTCAGATTCTCACTCAACTTGACTGGCCTAGATTCTTTACTTAGTTGGATACAATACATGATAAGCTGTCTTTTATACAGACTCTCGTTTTTAAATAAAGAGAATATTTACAAACTTTAGACTCTTTATAAATAAGGGGAATATGTTAAGCCTCATCCTCTGTTGGCTGTACTAGAATCTTTCTGCTACATTTTGGCTTGCTATCGTAAGTGCTGATGTTATTCTGAACCGAATTCTTCAATACTAGCTTTCTGCTTCGAGTTCTTCTATTATGGTATTGGCTTCAAGACTAAATTCTATCGGTGGAAGCATGTGATGTTTTATCATCTTGGGCTGGACGTCAAGCTGATAGCTGACTATAGAGGCTATTAAATGATTTTCTCCTGTGAATTTCCTAATCTCATGTGTCCAGGTTCTAGAGTGATTAGCCAACTTTTATATTAGTTTGATTGATTACAACATGTACTCATAACACGTATAAAACTGAAAGGAATAACTATGAACTTACAAATATTCTATGATCAAGAAAGAATAAAATAAAATTACTATTTACAATTCTCTTAAAATACCATAATTCCTCATTTTCTCTATAATGTCCACAGAGCCCCCTGTAGAACGCCATTCTTGATTGGTGTTTGGTCATTCATAGTCATAAAAGATTTGATTTAAGAAATTCAAGAAGATTTAACTGTGACCACACATTTATTAATTCAAAAAAGAAAATTTTTTAAAACTACCCCTTAAAATGAAGTCCTTTTTATTTCTATCCCTTAACATTAAGTCATATATTTTTACCTTTTAGACTAGCTCTAATTAAGGGATAGAGTTTTTAAAAAGGAATATTTTTAGTAAATTAGGTATTTAAAGATGTAGAATCTGTAATTTTCTCTTTAAGAAAAAGAGAAAGCCAAAGAAGACCAAGAGTTTTGGAACACTTCTATCATTTAGAAAAAAAAAAAAAAAAAAAAACCTTTAAGCTCCAGTTCGTTGTGTTTTTACAAACCTTTTGAAAAATTTTCCAGTTGGATATTAAATGAAGATGTCCTTATTAGTAACGTTTATTTCTAACTCTGAGATCATATCAAAATTATTGAGATTAAAAATGCGTGCACATCTACAATCCAAAAAATGAAAATTTGTAAAATTCTTGGTTGCGTGTAAATTGAAAACATCTTAATAGTACTGTACGATATTTCAAATTTGCATATTGTCGTTCTAATATCAACGGACATTGATATATTAGTAACCTGCAATGAAGTACTTTAATGGTATGTTTATTTATGTGCAATCAGAATGAGCATGAATTGGTATGGGTAGAACTTAAAGTGGGTAATATTCAGAGTGAGAAATCGAAATCAGAATAGGTTGTTTATTTGGTGGCAAATTTTGAAATCGGAATCACTCCAAATCTCATTCATATATGTTCACTTTTAAGAATCAGAATAAACTGGTTAAAAGTACTACTATATCCTTAAGTAAATTTTGTATTTTTAATTTAAAAATAAAAATTGAACTTATTATATTAAAATTAATAATAATGAAAATATTTATTATAATAATAGGGTAATAAAATAATAAATATAAATTACATAATTATTTAAAATATAAAAATAAATTGTTAAAATTTGATAAAATAAATAAAAATATAAAATAAAGTGTGAATATATAAAATATATTATCAATTTTAATAAACAAAATAAAGTACATATTAATTCTATTAAAGTTAGCAATAATTAGGCTAATATTGTTTTATTAGGCAAATAAAATAATAAGTAAAGTTGTAATTATTATTTTCAAATTTTATTAATTTTATATTTATAAGTAAATTAGGGATAAGATAGTAATTTAATAATAATATCTTGAATGAGATTATGAGAGTCATACGAAGAGGGCATTACCAACCCATTTTTCAATCCCAAATTTAAAAAGGACCCAATCCCCACTCTTATTTTATAATAGAAATGAGGAATTAAATATGAGATTGACTCATATTCTTCTCTCTCATTTTTCAATAAGTAAACATGCCATAATTATTATACACAACTGATTAAGGTACTTTTTTATGCATTAGCTAAGCTTAAGCCAAAAGAATTCATGGGGAGAGTTTTGACTTGTATTGTACTTGACATGTGACTTGTTGGGATTTTGTAGTTCGACAATGAGAAATGCCTGGCTAGAATTACGGAATTACTTGAATGGCGGCCTTCCTATTGGTAGTTTGGATACGCCAAAATAGTTACTACTTATAAATAGAGCTAATTTGACATTGTTGTGTTGTTAAAAATTTTTATTCATCTACTAAAATTTTTATTTATTATTGTTATTTTAAAATTTTTGATAATTATTAAAAATATTTAAATAAAATTTAGCATAGTATACTTGTTAAAGACTTTCAATTTTTAAATAATTATTTTAAAATATATGTTTCTAATTTGGTATGAAAAAAATAAAATAGGTAGATTGAAAATTAATTTTTATTATTAAGGACATCTTAGTAAATTTGGACTAGCAAGATTGCTGTACAAAAACAACATTGACCTGCTTCTCAAATTCAACTGTTTGACCGTAGTTTTTAAAAGCTGTTAGACAAAAGCATAATTTACTAAACACTCTAACTTACTGTAATTTCTTTAAAAAAGCTAAAAGGGGCTTTTAAAAACAACGCCAAATAGTTTGCAAAAGCAAATTTATTTTAAAAAAATGATTTCCCAAATAAAAATTTAGATCATCGTAAAAGCATTTTTAATGCAATAACAAACTATTATATCAATACTAAATTTTTACATTTGAGTAGTAAAATTAATTTTAAATGTAAAATTATTTTTTTATGTTAAATTTGACATATGCTATATTTAATTTGACACCAAGTATACCATATGCCGAATTTTTGTAATTGATTACTATTAATTAATATAACCACCTTTTCATTTAATCATTAAAACATTGTTATTTTTCAGTTATCTTAGAATTTATAAAATTCTAATTTTCCCCAGGTTAAGAAAAAAAATAGTTAGGTTTTAGTGATATAACTGTGGACAGATTAAAGAATTTTTCCAAGAAAGAGATGGAGATCTTGATTTGTTGAAAAGAATTAATTATTAGAAGAATTTATAGTTTATGGTATCAGAAAATTAACTAATTTTATCTTTTCTATTCTTTTTTAAGTATTTTTTTTTTTCTAAAGGTGGATCAAATAGGTCTTATTAAGTCGAATTTTTTACATGACTTGTGTCAAGAATATTCGTAACCATTTCACATTTGTTTCTTTTGACTTGATTTAAAGCTGATATTGTCACAAGCAGGATTACGATAGAGTTCACCAATTATGGCAAGGAAAAAGGGGAAATAGAAAATAATACTTCATGGCCAATATTATTTTAAAAGTCTGGAGTATATTAATGATGATTGCTTTCTTATTTCTTTTGTCCCATTTGATTAATGGTATTAAGTACCAACAATCTAAGTGGGACATATATATTGTCGCTCGTTAGGGACAACTGTTAAAAATATATTGAGGAACGATTAAAAAAAAAAACGACAACAAATTAATCTGCATATTGTTTGGTGATTTGATTCGTTTCTGATAACGTAATTTTATCAAAAGCACCCATTTGTAGACCGTTCAGAATTCCAACGAAGAACACCCCTAAATTCCTTGTTTTCTTGTCGTTTACTAACAAAGTGAACAAAATAGTCAAGTATGACATATTTTCAAGGCTTAAAACAAGGAACATATTTTCTTTTTGTTTTTTGGAAGAAATAATTACGACAACTACTAATATATGGATCGTGACTGGCCACCGACTAGCTAGATGAACATTCAATATTTATTTGTTCTTAAGCAATTAGCACCATACTATAGCCATCTTCATGATTGGTAGTATTTGGGACTTTCTAACCATCGCTACTACTTTTGTCTTTTTGCCCCTTGTTTTTCAAGGATTATGGAACTAAACAAGTATGACAATATTTAGCACATCCGTCCCTATGTTCTTCATAATTACTAATTTAAGCAATCACATTTCAAGTTCGTTGCAATCTTGCACCCTTGATGAGAAAATTCGCCTCAAATTAGGGAATCTTTATAGTACAGAAGGTTATTTTGTTCCAACAGTAGGAACTGTAACTCTTAATCATTAGATTAGTTTTTCAACTGTTAGATTTATATATGTCTGCATTAAAAATTTACAATACTAGATATAAAACTGTTCCTATTACAGATCAGATCGTTGAAAAACTAATTCAACGGCTAAAAGACAGTTCCTACTGGTGGAGCTAAATTGTCTTCTCTAACATAAATGCACCCCCCAGATTTAAGAAAAAAAATGAAAAGTACATTGTTAAACATGATAGATGAATTTCTCAAAGGAGTAGAACTGATATGTTATTTTGAGTCCAAGTCTCTTGTTTTGATTTTTGCAGCCTTATTGACTCTCCACAATAATATTTTAACAATTCATCTAATTCAAGACCATGTAACAAATGCTAAATATTCAAACTACTTAAGCATTTAAATAAACTGCCAAAATAATATTGGTGACAAGAAAATGTAATTGTTAATCTGGACATTCTGTTATTTTCATCATTGAAGACGTGTATAGAATTGCAAACTGAAATATTGTTTGATATCATTAACTCAAGGCATGAAAACTTCTCATGATACCCGTTCATGCATGTCTCTGTTTGGTTGTGGGTTATTCAAGATAAAAGATATGTCTTAATGTGTTACATCATGACAATTTTTAGTACTAGTTGAGGCAAACTTTAAACCGACGATTTTATGATTGCACCATTACTTCTCAAGAATAAATGAATAAATGAGTAAGCATATCGTGATATGAAAATATCTGTATATATATATATTTCAGTTAATTTTAATTTTGACCCAGAAATCATAAGTATTTATCTTTGTTTTGGCTTTATAAAGTACTTTTAAAATGTGGCATTTCTATTTTACTATTTTTCTCTCATGAATGTAGACTGTTACAAAATGAGTCCTTCCATCAAGGACTATATTTAATTTTGAACAGTGAGCAAACATAGTCATCACACGCAGCTTTTAATTGAATAGAAAGATGCAAATAATGGCTTAAAACTGCTTGTCTCGCAAGTTTTGAAAAAAAAAATTAACTTTTTTGTAAGAGAAAACATTATAGCAAAAATCCGCGAGATAAATTGCAGCTTAGAATAATGTGATTTATTTTAAAAGTTGGGGTCAAAATAGGACATGCCTTAAAAATCAGGGTCAAAATTAAAATTGACAATAGCATGATATATTTTTGTAATTTAGTCTTTATCATTTTCAAATACAAAATGCCAACGTTGACAATAGAATAGAATAATGCATAAAAAAATTTAAATAAACTTCCTCTTGAAGTAAGCCCCATCATGATCATGATCATTATCAAAAGAGCTATATATCCCAAACTAAAATTTTTCCCATCTCTAATCCCCCTGCTATACCTCAATGTCAAGTCTCATAATGATCTTTTCCAACATAATCTTCTGTGTTGCGGTTAGCTTCCTTTAAGGTACTTCTGCCCTAGAGTACTCTCTGCCATGGAAAGTACGACCTCCATGAAAGACGATCTGGAAAGGGACGAAAGCTTCTCTTTCAATGCCACCTCCGCCTTCAAAGACTGCTCCTCCATAGCACATTTCTCTGACGACCAGAAAAACGACACGATGAGTGACACCGACGACAATTCCTTCATAGAAATTGCAATCGACCATCCCAAATTTGATCATCATGATCGAACGCATCAACATGAAGAACCTAGTAACAGTACTAATCACCGAAAGCTTGATCAGGATTTGGACAACTTGCGCATATCATTTTCCTCCAGCTTTCCTTCCAATATGCCCGAAATTCATTCCCATGCCGTCGCTGATTTTATCGAACCACCCGTAGTTCAGGCCTCGGCGACGTCGTCGTTTTCATCGTCGTCGGTGAGGTTTTCGGCTTCCACTTTTAGGTCTTCTTCCACCGGAACCTGCAGGGGTCCGGTTCTGGGTTCGGAGTCGTTCAGCTTGTACGAGAGTTCCAGGAGGCGAGATCACCTGCCGGCGTTTAATCCGCTCGTTCACACCTTGCTGTTCAGTCTGGAGTCGCCTGCGGCGGTGACCGTTGATGAAAACAGTGGTGATGTTAATAATAATTGGGAGCACAATCATACGCAGCTGGCGATGATCAACGTAGATCGTGATAAGTACAGGTAATTTCCACACATGCGAATAATCCTAGCTAGGTACTCCTTTTTTTGGGCTGAAATCCTGGCTATTTACCCTATCTTGTTGTGATTTTTCTTGGGTAGACTACAGACTATAGGGATTAATTTTTACTTGAATTTTCTGAACGAATCATGAGATATTATTCAGGGCTACGAGTATTATTATTGTCATTATATGTCGATATATATTCACTACAACAAATTAAGTTTATTCACATTGATGACATGTTTCATTAGTTTTCAAGTAAGTACTTTCTGCTTTTCGGTCCAATCAGATTTGAATTGTCTTTAATTTTAATTTGTAAAATGTTGTATTCGTTTCCTGTTTTTCTACGTAGTCTTGGTATGTTGTTATTAGTACTTAATTACATAATCATGCTTAATTACAAAATTTTGCTTATTTATCTTGCAAAATCTTGTTACAATCAATTGATTATTGACACCTATCTATTATATGAATCAAATTTTTTATTTAAAATTGTTGGTGTCTAATTTCTTCCGATTAATTACATATATTTACTAGGTATGTAGTCATTGTCATGTATATATATATATATATATATATATATATATATATATATGTATGTATGTAATTTCTTCCGATTAATTACATATATTTACTAGGTATGTAGTCATTGTCATGTATATATATATATATATATATATATATATATATAAATGTATGTTATCATTTCAAGTGGATAGGGGGCCATAAGAGTGGAGTACTAGCTAGTTTAAATTATATATGCTCTCTATGTTTTCTTTTCTGTTTTTAATATCTACTTACAGAATTTTGTTCACTATTTATTTTTCAAAAGAAAAGAACAATAATAATTGAAATAAATATTGTGCACCACATCATATGCGCATACGCGCGCGCGCGCACATATAATATATATACATATTCCAATGATAATTATTAATGTAAGTTCATAACGAAATTTTTGTATATTAATTTGCATGCCTCCACTAATGCTTGTGATTTTCTTGTCGTTCACATCGACAATATTCGCATAGAAAAGTCTCTTCCTAGCTTAGTTTTGTACAACGAAGCAAACAAAGTAGGAGTACCTAATCAATAATTTGTTGCCTTACGTATGAGTTTTTGAGACCAAATTGATGATAATATAGGGAATCATCTAACAATACAACAACAACAACAACAACAACAGCAACAACTAGCGGTTGCAATCACAACAATGGCATCATAAAGTTGTTGATGATCAAGTTTCGAGCCACCAGAGTTCGAAAGCTTTTTACTTCACTATTTGCAAAACCCCGTGGCCATGTTAACTTCTCTTCAAAAAAAGGAAACGACAGATATAATAATATGAGGAAGAGATTGAGACCGTATATTAATTCCAAAGAAAAACCCGAGTATTATGATCACCATGAAGAAATGTACTACTTCAGAAACGACAATGTTAGCGTCATGAACGACATCTATAGTTCTTGTCATGATGATCATGATCATCATCAGCGTGTGGACGTAAACTTGGGTGAAGTGAGAGGGGTCTTGGAAGCTGTGAACATGACGAGAAGCGGTCGAAGCAAAAGAAAAACTAGCAGTTGCCCTAGCTCGATAAAGTGCTCGCCGATTCACCAAGGATTTGCCGGAGATCACATCGGTCAGTTTTGCGGCGGAGAAAGCTCGATCCAGGCTGCCATTGCCCACTGTAAGAGCTCACTTGGCCAGTCATCTGATTTTCGGTTTTGAATTTCTCCTCTCCAATGTCCCTTTAATCACAAAGCGAGAGGAGAATTTGTAATGAATACGAAAAATGAGATTTAATTTATCAAAGTGGGAATAAATCTTCATCACTCACAAAATGGTGGGTGGAATGTTTTGTTTTTTTATTTTCACCTACTGTTTCTATTAAGTTTCTTTAGTTATCTATAAGTTATTAGGGTGACCTTTTCGTTAATTTTCCCATATATATACGAGAATATTTTTGTGTGAACCCATTACCCATGTACTGTAATTAAAACAATAATTTATCTTACTTATGGAAAATAATGAATTTACTAAAGCCCTCCCTTTAAAAAAAAATTAATAATCTCCCTTTAAATTACTTTAAAAAACCTTACATCTCTCTCAATCCCAGATCGCACCACCACTTCTGGACTTTGGTCTTCATTCGGCCCTCATTCGTCACCCTTTTGGCAGCCAATTCACTTCCCTTCAGCTAGCCCATTCACATACCCATCTGTGAGTGTGTGTATATAAATACATACATATATATATATATATATATATATATTTTAGCAAAGCAGACAAATATCATCAAAAGTATATGGGTCAGGGTATTAATTAAGAATTATGGGTAAAAATTCAGACCCATAGGCATACACTTAAAAGTGAATTTTGTAATTTTTTTTTTCTTTTTATAGAGATTTTGAAAACATTTCTTAGATAATGAAACTAAAATTATTATTGACCAAGTGCTGTAGGGATATGACTTGGATTTATGATTTTTGCGTTGGACTTTTTGTATTATTACTTTGCAATTTGTTGGGTATATGTTAATTGATTAAGATTTATTATTTGGTGGATTATTTCATGTGATATTATTGAAATTGTATGGGTTTTGATTAAATTATTGGTTGGAATATTGTTTTGCGTATGTTTTGGTTGGATTTTGATTGATTGTTGAGGTGACGGTGACGATGATGATGTCAAGAATTAGCTTAAGCTTAATACGGTTTAGAAATTTTGTCGAGGGAAATATTTAGGGCTGATGTTGATATTTTTCTTTGGAAATTATTGGAGAATAAGCTGATAAGTCTAAGGTTTTCGATTTCAAAATTAATGAAAAGACCCTTTAAAAAAGTTAATGAAAAAATTATGTTTATATATTTATGGATTTTGTTTAGTTATTTTAATTGATTTGTTAGGTTGAACTAATGAATCCTCGTGTATTTATGAATTAAATTAAGATTTTAACCTTGATTTTTTAGTATATTATTTATGGTTATTAGAAATTTGTTGTTTATTTGAGAAATTTTTATCTATTGGTTAAATATGTTATTTATATAATTAGAGCCTATATTATGTAGGTTTATTTGGTCCTCTTGTTAGTTTTAATATTTTTGAAATGAGTCTTGAAACTAATATTGGAAAAATTCAATCATTTCACACGGGGCTCCATGTGCACGCCAACTATATTACATGCATGTGATATGAAATTTTATTTTAATAGTTAAGAAAAATATTGTGTTCTTTTTGCAGATTAGATTAATTTTTCTATTTACAAATTAGATTAATTTTGAACTTTCTCATCTCAAGTTTCTCAAGTCATATTTGACTGTGTGCCCACTTCCGAGAAATGAGGTGGGCCATTTCCCTCTAGGTAAGAAAGTTTCTTATGTCTCGTTCATTTCATCGATTCGAGTTTTCAGTTTTAGGTTTTTACAGTAAAAGCTCTCAGAAAATATCACATCTAACTTTTTCTGCTACAGTGAAAAGTTCTAAAAAAATGTCACATCTCAGCTCGAATTGAAAACTCGAATCCGTGAAGTGAACAAGGATTTTAGTATTTGTTCCTGAGAATTCAAAACAGGTGGTTTGAATTAAAAATTAAATTTTATGAGAGAAAATACTGTAATAAAACTTTATAAATTTAAATTTCTTATGAAAAAAACAGTGTTTGAACTAAAATTATGGTGGTTTGAGCTTTCAAACCAAACATGCACCACTTAGTTATTCCTAGCACTTTGTTAAGTTAGATCTTTCTTGACCTCTCTAGAGAATTGTAAGGCGCTCCCCTTTATTCTTGATTTTTGTATTGTTTTTTCGCTCATTTCCCTTTATTGTTTGATTGATTCATGGTCAAAAAGCATTACAAGGATATAGAAGGTCCACGAGTTCGTTCTTGGAAGTTTCAAGAATTTCCAAAAGATATGAAGGTTCCCACACACACCATAAACTATCAAAATTATGACATCTCAATATAAATATAACATAAAACTTTTAATTTCTCAATTTTTAATCTTCAAACCTTGTAAAAAATTTGAGTAAATTTAATAAAATAGAAAAAGTTGAAAATAATTTTACAAGTTTAAAAAATTGATTGTTAAAATTAAAAACTTAAAAAAATAATTTACTAAACTACGGTAAATTTAAAGAGCAGTTATGCTAAAAACCTTTCGTCAAATCATGCGAGTCATGTGAGCTGAAGACTGTAGAAATATAGAAACAAAACTAGCAATGAAGAGAGTGGAATGGTCTGCATTAGAAGACATGTCTTTACCAAAGAAAAAGGTGATCTAAGTCGCATAATATCCACAATCCTTGCCCCCAAAAGTGGGGATTCACTTCCCTACATATTCCACTTGACAAAAGATTTCTCCAACTCCAATGCACTTTTTCTTAATAGATACGTATACACACAAAAAGAAACCCCTCCTTTTTATTTAAGATTTGAGAACTTTAATGGTACTACATTTATTTTTACTCCAGCAGAAATTATTATTTTTAATTGTTAAATTAATTTTTTATATGTGCATATTTATATAAAAAATTTACAACGTGCTTGTTAGTACTTCAGATTAAATGGTGCAGAAATTAAGGGTTGTTCTTTTATCACGAAATTCAGAAAAAATTTGAACTTGAGTTATAACTTTATTCAAGTTCATGTTCTTTTATAAAATTTGAGTTTGAACTCGAGTTTAAACTCGACTTTGGAGTTAAACTCGAGTTCAGGTTTTCCCTTCAACTCGAGTTCATAAACTCGAACTCAAGTTAATGAACAGTATTTTTTCTATTCTTAAAAATGCCATAACTTTTTCGTTTTAATTTTGATTGAGATAATTTTTTCTATGCATTTACAATAAAAATACGAATAAAACCCCACCCATATACCCTATTAAAATTTTTCATCACCATTAAATTTTTATTAAAATAATATTTAAATACAAATTTAAGTTTTGACCTACACAAACACAAATTCAAAAAGATTCTCAAGTTACAACTTCAACTCAAGTTATAACTCAAACTCAACTTAAAATCATTACTCAAATCACCTTAACTCAAAAATGTAAAAGAACAACTCATAATTCTTAAAAACAATTTAATTGTGCATATCAATAGAGCAAACAAAATTGATAATAAATTCTAAAGTAAATTGCACGTATGGTCTTTAAACTTTTTAATAAATGATAATTTAATTCTTAATTTTTATTTTTTAACATAACGATCTTTAAATTCTTTAAAAGGTGATAATTTAATTATTTTTGTCAAATTTTGTTAAATTTTTAACAACATGTCATGTAACTCACGATGTGACTCATTTTTTCAGTAAAATGACTTAAATGCACACATTAAAAAAACCTCCGTCTTCTTATTTTTTTCCCCAAATTTCATCTCCAAATCCAAACCGGATTTATCCCATTCCTCCGATCTCTGTGGATTGGTTCTGTTCTACGGATTGTTGTTCCCTGATCCATGGGTGGTTCCTTGATCTCTGTGGATTGGTTCTCCGGATTGTTGTTACCTTAAGATATCAAACCCACTTCTGTTTTTCTGTTGCTACCACTTCCAATTCACATGGTTTTTCCTGATCTTTTTGATTTGCATGCATTTGATGAAAAACCCATTACTTCAATTCTTCCACAACATAAAATTTCAGGCTTTTCTCTCTCAAAAGAAGAAAACACCAAACTTTTGAGGAACGCAATAAAATTTCACATTTTTCCACTAAACATTCCTTCAAAATTACAAAATAACAATTGGTAAAAAAACATTAAAAAAAAAAAAACCTTTGGCGATCTAGTTTGATTGCACAAACTTTGAAGCTCTGAACTTTGATAGAGTCCAAGTTTGAGAAAAGAAATGGAAAGTCCAGTCTATGGTTATAAGAGAAGTCCTCACACGGCAAGTTGATAGCTGACATGTCTTTTGCTTGGGCTTTGATTTTGTTTTACGTTCACTCTTGTAGTTGCTAGCTTTGGCAACCGAGTTTCTGCTGGATGGATCTCTCTCGCTCCTCTTACCCTTTGCTCCACCTGATAAATTATTACCAAAACTTGATGCATTTTTCAAGGGCGGGCTACCACCAACATCATCAAGCAGCAGTTCCCTCTTTTTCACACTGTTCATTATTGGTCCAGTTTGGGCAAAATCTTGGTCGGAGGAATGGGCAAAATCCAATTTGGATTTGGAGATGAAATTTAGGAAAAAAAAGAAAGAGGTTTTTTTAACGGGGGGTATTTAAGTTATTTTACTGAAAAAATAGTCACGTCATATGTTTTATTAAAAATTAAACAGAATTTAACAAAAAAAATTAAACTGTCACGTTATAAAAAATTTAGAAATCGTTTTTTTTTTTTTTAAAAAAAAAAATTAAAAATTAAACTGTCATTAATTTAAGAACATGTGTATAATTTATCCTAAATTCTAAGAAGTTCACAGAAATAAAGTGACGAGCTCCATCTTTTTATGGGGCCTACCCGTGTGTCTTGACGAGTTGCAGCTCCGTGGAGCTACATAGCAATATTCCAGAGCAAATGGACTCGATTTTTTTTGGAGCCAAAGCCTGTTAGTACTAATAAGTACATATAAAGCTGATAGTTTGTACAACAAGCCATATTTTATGGGAGCGTCCCCGAAGTAATTCAAAACCCTCAAAGAAGCCCCGTTCATTTCGCTGATTCGAGTTTAGAATTCGAATTTTGTTACAGTAAAAAGTTTTCACAAACAATCACATCTAACTTTTTTACTACAGTAAAAAGCTCTCACATAAAATCACATATCAACTCGAATCAACAAACTAAACGGGCCCTTATAATTCCATCTTAGTGGAATACACGGAGGCATATCCAGTACTCATTGGACTAACATTCAATTTTCGGATTCACAAAGGTTTGTGACTATAAGGGCAAGACACAATATTATAACTATTGGTGTTGTTTTTTTTTTTGCTACTCTAACTATTGGTGTTGTTTTGCTGCGACTTATTTTGGGTTTACATGCGACAAATACATATATATATTATAGTAAATATACAGTAAATAATTAAAGTAAATAATATATTTTAAAATTATTTAAAATAAATAAATAGTAAATTTTTTATTTACGAATAAAAAGATTTTTTATTGTGTAATTTTTATAGTAAAAATTTACGCAGGAAAAAATCTTTTTTTTACTATTTACTTTAAATATTTTACAATCTACTATTTAATTTAGTTTCATAAATCTACTATTTATTATAATTTTTGTATATTATATAATTTTGATATGTTTCTTATCTATTGAATCGTAAATCCCTACAATCTAGACTTGCAAATTATTTGGCCTTACCTAAAATCCGTCACAATTCGTCTTGCCCCGACCTATATAAATGTTCAGTTAAAGTCTATATTTTAGACCCAAAAGTATATTCGAGTTAGCCCGACTCAAAATACATTTTATTTATTATTATTTTTTTTTAAAAATTTTTCTTATAAAAATTTGGGCCGGATTGGCCTGTCGGCTTTTAGAATCAAGCTAAACTGACGTTCTTCCCTTTAGAGGACCAAACCAAGTCAAAATTCCCATTTGAACTACTATGTTTGGGTTGGTTGAACTTTTAGCTCTACTACAATCTTTAATTCATCTATCAAAGTTACGTGTTTCCCGTATTCTGCAACCAAATTAATTGGCTTCAATTTATAATGAGTAAGAAAGGCACAAATTCAAAGTTAATTTTAACTACAAAAAGTCAGAATTACCTTGAACAAAAAAGAAAAGAAAAAGAAAATTCTAAAAGCAAAAAGTATTTTTTCTAAAAAATAGTGATTGGGGTTTTGTTTGGTATATTAAAAATTAGGATTTTTTTTTTCATTTTTGTTTTGAAGCTGGATTTTATCAAATTTTTTAACTTTTTTCTTGAAAAATATTTGGTCATTTTTGTAACAAAAGGTACTTATTGAGTGAGAAAACGTAAGCAATTTCTATCAAACATAATATGATGATACATATTTTCAACTATAGAAAAAAAAAATACATGGTTCACTCTTGAAATAATCTTTAAATTCAAAATACTTTTTTAACCCTACAACAAAACTCTCATACTTTCACTTGTGGAATGAAGGTACTCTATTTTATTTATTTATTTATATATGGAAACGTATACATTTTTTTTTTTTCAGGTAAAGAGCCAAAGAGGTACTCAAATTCTATTATTCTTGTACGAGATCCAAAAGAGGGAAGTTTCGTATGTCCCCAATCGGAGTTTAGCCGAGAATCACGGTCGGAGTAATCTAATGTCACATCTTTCACGTTAACCAACCCAGATCAATTAATCAGATTAGAGTTGGCCAGTGGAACCGTATGTACGAACAGCGTCAATGATGATTTTGTTTTGTTTATTCTCCAGGGCCCACGTAAATCTACTGCGCATCATGCACGTAGTTTCCTGGTGACTTCTGGACCTCGATCAACGTGTTCTTAAGTGGCCTGTTCAGTAACTACCAAACAAGAACATCTTTCATGTTCTCACTTCGAAGAAAAAACAAAATGAGTTATTCCATATATGGTGTTAATTTGTGTCGCGTGTTATATTCGTGTCGTGTTTGTGTCGTATCAATTTTTTTTTTCATGTGACTCGTACACGACCCGTGATACGAAAATAATTGAGAACTGCGACACGAACACGACACGGTCAGGTTGCGGGTCGACACGACACGAACCGAAAGTGACACGAGACACGAATTGACCCGCGAACCCGAGACATGATACGAATCTGTTGAACCAAAATTAACACGAAATTGTAGATTTCAGTCCATTTTGTAAAGATCTTAACAAAGTATCAAAGTCCAAACATAGATAATAAAGTTCCAACACCAAAGTCTAAACCTAGATCTAGATAATAAAGTTCTAGCAACAACATTACACAACCACATTGATGCAAAAGAAAACCACATTGATGCAAAAAAAGTCCATGATGCAAAATAAAACATCACATGAAATGAAACCTGTATAACAAAGTCCTAAAACCACATAGTTCAAATGAAGCAAAAAAAAAAAAAAACAAAAAAAAACATTACACAACCATAATAAAAATCAAATTCAAGCGCATCCGGAGTTAGAAGCTTGGTCGACAGTTTTTTCAGAATGTATGTTAAGATCAACGACATTGTTGATGAGCTCATCCATATCTTCATAAAGTACTTTGAATCCATCTAGGAAAAAGAGTTACTGATTAGCATTTGTGAGACTGAGAGTAACAATATTTAAGAGAATAATGAAGAACTTGAAGAATATACCTTCATTTCCATACAACCAATCCCTTGTACATACAATTGCTTCAACAGTCTCATGTTTAAGAGAGCTACGAAACTGATCAAGCACACGACCGCCAACACTAAATGCAACCTCTGAAGCAACTGTTGATACAAGAATGCATAATAAATCATGGGCCATGGCAGTAAGAATTGGGTAGCGGCACTGATTTATCTTCCAATAGGAGATAATATCCAACTGATAACTCCGTTTTATTCTATGCTCGTCAAAATACAATTCCAACTGTGATTTTTGGTTTGAAGCATAAAACAAATCGCTGGAAACATCATCAAATTCCTGAAAACAATATAAAACATTAGTAACTACTAAGATAAATATTACTACGTACAAGAATGTAAATATATAAGAAAAATAAATATTACCTTCATCAAATCTGACTCATCTACTTCCATTCCATATGGTACTTTACCCTTGTCCTTTTTCTTGCAAGTGGGTGGTGTGACAGAATGATCAAGCTTCAAAGCAAACTCATGAAAAAGGGATTCCAACTTCTCACGCAATGATAACAACTCCTTAGAGTTAAGCCTAAAAGCTTTGTTGTAGCAAAAGTCAATAAACTGCGTCTTATACCGTGGATCAAATACAAGTGCAATGCCTAAAATGGGGCTGAATTGTGACCAATATTTCTGAAATTTAGGCCACATATGCATAGCCATGGACTTCAAGTACTCATCTTCACCTTGGGCAGCATTTTTCAGGGTTATATAGCATTCCATAATTGCTGGGAAATATAAGCTTACTGTGGGATATTTTGTGCCAGAAAATAAAAGTGTGGCATCATAGAAGAATTTCAAGAACTTGGATATCTTCTTAACTCTTCCCACTCATCAGAGTTAGGACAATTCTTATAGTTAGAATCACTCAATTCTAAATGTTGAAAAACGTGTCTATAAAAGAGAGCACTTTCAAGCATAAGATAAGTTGAATTCCATCTAGTAACCATATCCTGAGACAATCCTTTGTTGCTTCCCATCGATACTAACTTAAGACATTCTAAAAACTTTTGCTTCCTTTGTTGTGATCCTTTAACATATTTAACACTATCTCGAATCTTCTCAACTGACTTATCAATACTTTTCAAACCATCTTGCACAATAAGGTTAAGTATATGTGCACAACATCTCAAATGAAAAAATTCACCATGAAAAGGCAACAAACCATGCAAGTTTAATTGCTTTTGCAATGCATCCACAAAGACATCATTTGAAGCAGCGTTATCTAAAGTTATACTGAAAATCTTTTCCTCAATTCCCCAATCACTTAATAAGGAAAAGATTTTCTCAGATAGTGCTATCCCAGTGTGTGGAGGTGGCATAAAACAAAAACTCAGAATTCTTTTATGTAACTTCCAATTCTTATCAAGAAAATGAGCAGTCAGGCACATATACCCATCAGTAGTCAATGAAGTCCACAGATCAGATGTCAAACTTATTCTACCAGGACATGCATCTAACATATTTTTTATTTTCATTTTCTCCCTTGCATACAACTTAAGAGAGTCAGCCTTAACAGTGTTCCTAGACACTAATTCCACATCAGGATATAGATATTGAAGCATAGCCCTTAATCCTTTGTACTCAACAAATTGGAAAGGTAAATCATGCATAACAATACAAGCAGTCACCAACTCACACCATTTTTCAGAATTAAAGCTACAAGAGCCAAACGACAAGCTACTATCACGAGAAATAAGCATTTGACCAATATCTCTAGTGTCTGATCTCAGACAAGTTTTAATATGCTTCAACATGTTACCTGTTCCATATTTACTAGCAGCAAGATATTGTTGCCCACACTTCTTCCAAGCACTCTTAAGCTTTTTGTCCGGACCAAGAGGAAGGATGTCAAAAAAGTTCCAAACTTTTGATTTCAACTTCTTCTTGAGAGGTTTTTGGCCGCCGACGCCTATGAGCTCAACCACATCCTCGTCAAGCTCGATATCCACATCTAATGGTTCCTCAAAATCATTGTTCTCACTTTGTGCCTCCAAATCATTGTTGTTAATCTACAATAGAATTAAGAGAAAACAAAATCAGAAAAACTTTCAGGGTACAATATACATAGATATATGCATATATAGGTCCAAACTTTCAGGGTACAAATGGATGGTGCATGTTGAAGGTCCATAGGCAAACTTGCAAATGGATGGGGCTATAGTAATTCACACCTTAATAGCCTTCTACTACAAGAAACATGACACTGATAAATAATCGGTTCTACCTGTAAATTTGAATTAAACACTCATGTATAATGGGCTTCACAAATAGAAACTTAGAAAGGTTCCTAAGTATTAAGTACACACATGGCTCTCTAATAGATCTTCTACAATCCATAAAAATGTCTAATTCGATGTAAAAAATCCTATAGACTATCACATAAAAAATTGCCAAGAAATAAATCTAACGGACAAAAAAGACAATCAAAGAATAGATAAAGACAGAAACAAGTCAAGTAAAAACCACAATTATTACAAATCTAAAGAAAATATACATAAAAAGAAGAAGAAAAAAACAACGCAAACAATAATGGTAAAGCTTCTGACCATCAAAAGGCTGAAACAACAAGAAAATGTCGTCACTGAATAATGGGAAAAGCACCATCAACATTCCGCCAAACAAACGCACGTGCAACACATGCACAACCAATGCAACCACCTAAAACGACACTTCTTCCATCATCAAGTGAATTGCAAAAACTTTCAAGGTAATGTCACATTCCTATACTCCATAGGCTAACTTTCTTTTCCTCGGGTACTCATAGGCAAACTTGCAAAAACTAACACTGCCACAAATTGAAATTATGTTAATAACCCATCAAAATTACATGTTTTCACTAAGACCTTGATTCTATTACCATATTCTCACATTCCATCTGTAGCCCAGTACATGTTTTCACTAAGACCTTGATTCTATTACCAAGAACGCTCTACAACACTTTGGTAGACTGTAAGTTAAGCAAACTAGCTTCTTCAGACACCAAAGAAATAGAGACAATATCCCGTTATGCTCACAAATCAATGACATTATTGAAATGTATTGCTCGCAGATCATATAATATCCCGTTATGTTTGATGTTTATTGCAAGTTACTCCTCAGTGCTTCTAAGGAAACTGGTTTGGTAACATGCTTCGCATAAGTTATCAAGTGAAAAATAACCATAAATATAGGAAAATAAAAGTAAGAAAGGAACGAAATGAAAGGAAAGAAAGAAAGCTGAAAATTTTGTCGCAACCCCAAGCTGAAAATCTGCTGAGCTTTCAATGTGTGTGCACCGAACATTTTCTAATGGAAGCAAGAAGAAAAACAAAACAAAAGAAAAAAAATAGAAGAACATAACTTACCTTGTCGCTATTTTGAGAGAGAGTTGCTCTAAATCTGAAAACTCACTGTGGATATTTGAGGGCAGGTGGCAGCTGAGATGAGGGAGATGTGGAAATTTGAGGGCAAAGAGGGAAATTTGAGGGCAGAGAGGGAAATTTGAAGGCAGAGAACGAAATTTGAGGGCAGGCGGAGAACCAACGTCGCTATTTCGAGAGAAGAAGAAGAAGAAGAAGAAGAAGAAGAAGAAAAAGGCGCAGAGGTGAAAGAGGCGCAGAGGTGAAACTAGGGCAGAGATTTAGAGAAGAAAAAGGCGTGTTAGATGTTTAGTATGTTATATATATATATATATATATATATATTTCCTACGGGTCACTACGGGTCAGTATCGGGTTTGAACACAAAATTGACTCTAAATTGACACGAAATTGAATCGCGGGTCAATTTTGGGTCATACGGGTCAAACCCAAAATTGACCCGTTTTGTTTGTGTCAATTTCGAGTCGACCCGATTCTGACCCGCACCCCATTTTTCTCAACCCTAACCTGTAATTTTCGTGTCAATTTCGATTCGTGTTGTCGTGTCATGACCCGTATTGCCGCCTCTAATTCCATAAGTTAAGAAAACATTATGCCCGGTTTTGATTACGCATTTAAATCAGTAATTTTAATTTATTAATTTAAATTTTGTAAGAGAATTATTAATAAAATTTTTTTAAATTCAAATACTGTAACGAAATTAAAATTATGATATTAAATATATTTTTTTCAAACAATCTCTATTTAGTTTTTCTCATAAGGCACTATTATTTATTTCTATAGATTTAAAATCCCGCTATTCAGTACTCGCATAAAATGAGTCATGCTAAATAAATAAGTGAAACTCAAGATAGCGAGACTCAATATTTTATGGGCGATGAAGTTTTATTCTTGTAAGAATCGAAAACCATTTTGGTTATTATGTTCGTATATTGTTAAAGGTAGTAAGAGTCCTTTTTATGACTGCAGATAATAATTGTTGAGAAAAATACATGTCTGTATTGTCTTACATAGAAAGTAGATAAAAATGTGACATGATTTATATATATGAAAGGACTTATTACTCAATAGGTTAACATTTTAGGTCAAGTGGAGTTCCTGAAATGGGTTAGGCCAGTTTCGCATGTGGTGTCTCCCCAACAAGTGGTATCAGAGCCGATAATTCGTTCGGGTCAAGTGATCACACTCAGTTGCAGTTGTAGGTGTGGATAGTGGAGCATTTGGTGAATTCACATGGTTTTGGCTCTTTTTCCTATGCTGAGTTGGCTCCCGTTTAAAGTGTGATGCTTGAATGTGTCGGGGAGCTCAGTGAACATACACATGAGGGGCAAATTGTTGAGAAAAGTGCATGTATGTATTATCACACATAAAAAGTGAGTAAAGATGTGAAATAATTTATTTAAATTGAAATTGAATGGCCAGCTATTTTGCGAGGGTAGTCTATGAATTTGAAAGTTTATTAGACCCATAAGCTGTGCATGAGAAAAGAAGCCTAGGTACATAAGATAACCAACAGGGGTGGAGCTCTTCAAGGACTAGTGGGGGCAGCCGCTCCCTTGGAGCCTCAAAGGCAAGCGGAGCTAGGGCTACATGAAGACAGCCACAGGTTTGATATCCAACAGGTAGGATATTCTTGTCCATATCCTTATTAGCCTTACTTTAAATGGTTTTAGCCAATGAAAATGTTTTAGAACAAAACATGATTAAAGTAAATGATTTTAAAAGAAATAGCATGTGAATGCTATTAAGTTTTTCAATGATTTTGAAAATGAGATTTTAAAGAGTATCATTTCTTAAAATGAAATATTTAAGGAATGATACAACGCATGGTGGCCACAGAGATCGGGTTGTGGGAATCGCATCCTTGGGGGTAGGTCTCGAAACCCGTACGGATCCACTTCTTGTATAGTGGAATTATGGCTCTGCACTTTTCATTTGACAGACATTTTTACCGCTTCTTGTCTAGTGGTATGATGAGCTACACACTTTCATTATACAGATATTTTCTACTGTGAGTATTTCCTTTTCTAAAAAGGGATGACCGGTTCCGGGTGTTTATCTTCGGACCGTGAGTACCTTTATTTTAAATGCTTTATAAAATTATATCCTACTGGGCCTTTCGCTCACCTTTCTTGTTTTCAAATGTATTAAACCCCTCCAGGAGACGCGAGGAGTAGTGCGGAGTAGGTAGCTACTACCGGTGACGTGGACTTGACCTCAGAAAGTGAAGAGTTATCTTTCCTCTTATCTTTTATTTCAAGGCATGTATAAAAGATTGTGGTTTGTAAACTTAAATATTACTAGACTGTGGTTGATGTCACATTTACTCTTGTTTATATTCATGTATGCTAAACACATGTGGGAATTCCTGACTTGACACCAGGGATGTAGTTTTAAATTGGTTTGGTTGGAAATTCCACCACCGTTCTTGAAATTGAATTCCTTTCTTGAAAAAAGGGGCTCGTTTGGAAATACCTGGATGTTTTGGATTTGAAAGAAATTAAAATGTTTGCGAATCACTCTCTCAAACAGGTTTAAGTTTTTAAACGAGCCTCCACGTCACAAACCCCGGTTTGGGGGCGTGACACATTTTTTATACAACTTTACTCCTTTTACTCATGAGCAATTCTAATATGTATTATGATTTATATATGAGAGCTTTTTATGGTATTTTTTTTATTTCTATAACATGCATTTTGAAGTTAGAAAACATATACTTTATATTTTGATTTATATTACATTTATATATTTTAAATTCATACTAAATACTTACCCATTTACGGTCAAAAGTTAGTTTTCACTATAAAAATACCCAAATATCCTCATATTTTACAAGTTTTCTTTCCTTTTCAAAAAAAAATTATTAATGGCATTTAGCTCTTTAAGTGGTCAAAATTGATTATTGGTCGAGGAAATGTAAGAAGTTAGCATAAATTAGAAAGCTAAAAGCATAAATATGGTCAACTGCAAAATATAATATTGCATGATTTTTTTTTTATCATTTGAAGTATAAAAATGAAAAATACCTTTTACGGTAGGATATCTTTATTGATCTAATCAAAATCACATCAAATTAAAAAATATGCATATCAAATATTTTTTTTATACTAATATGACGTTTCAAAACAAAACCCTATCAACCGTTTTTTTTTTCACATTGTCAAATTCTTTATATGTATTTGATAGTTCTTGAAAACTACAATGTTATGTATATTTTTTCATTTTTTATTTTTTTAAAAATAGAATAATATGTCTTCTCCATTGAGATTGAAGGCTAGATCCGCCACAGTAATGCACATTAAGAAATAAAAAAAACTATTTAAATTACTTTGAAAAGCATAATGACACCTGGTGGTATATCGTCGTTTCTCTATCTGGGCTGCAACTTGTCATGTAACATGTTTTCAGTGGTTTATGTCATCTATATCCATACTTGACCAGAGTTGTAAATATTGCACTTTGTTTTTTTGATAATTTGTAAATATTGCACTTGTTTTCGAACTCACTTTTTTTTAGTTCGTACATTTGAGGCAAGATTACACGTCTACTAGACCCTACTTCGAATGGTTTCTGCATTAAAATTATATAAACAAGAAAAGGAAGCATTAATCAACTTTTTACACTCTACTAGTGGTTGGGTTACGTTAACGGTAAATATTTGGTCCGTTTGAAAAGTGTTTTCAAAAGCAAGGAGGCAGAGCCGATCTCCGCCAAACACAATTATCGTTTGACTTTCAAACCGGAGGTCTAAGCACATGAAAATACGATCCACAAGTTGATCGTATGGAAATGACACGATTAGTAGCCACGTTAGATCAACTACTTAATTTGACTGAACAAAGGAATTGGCAGCGTTATATTAAAATTGTACATAATCCTAATGCACAATTTTTTTCAAGAACTACTCTTAGAAAAGATGCATTAAAATTATATAAACAAGAAAATGAAGCATTAATCAACCTTTTACACCCTACTAGTGGTTGCGTTGCGTTAACGACAGATATTTAGTCTGCCGTTACCAACAAAGATTATTTAGCTGTAACCGGACATTATTTTAAAGGTTTTGATTTAGATAAAAGAATATTAGGTTTTAAATGTGTCTAGGATCACACACTGCCGATTTAATATATAATACAATTTTATCTGTCATTGATGAATATAGTTTAAGGGATAGAGTAATGGCTATAACATTAGATAATACTATTTTAAATACTAAAACAATATAATTTTTTGAAAAGGATTTAAGTTTATTTGGTAATAATGATATATTTCACCAATGTTGTGCATGCCATATAATATATTTAATAGTAAAATCCGGTTTAAAATCAATGTCAGGTCATATTAAAAGAATTAGAAATAACATTGCATGGATTCAAGGTAGTAATCAAAGAATACAAGATTGGTTTAGGTTTCTACAAGCATGTAATCAAAATCTTATAGCATTAGCCTTAGATATGCCCGTAAGATGAAACTCTACTTATATAATGCTTGAACAATGCATCCCCTATAAAGATGCTATAACAAACTATGTTAGTGCAAAATTAGGACCAAGATTTATAGACGAAACTAATTGGTAAATTGCCGAACTCTTGTACAACTTTTTAGGTAGATTTCACGAACTTACTTTAAAGCTTAGTGGAATATATTACCCAACGTCACCATTAGCATTAGGAGAACTTTTAAGAATGACTATTTTATTTAGTGAATTTAAGATACACGAGGTTTTAGGAGTTCCTATCGCTTCTATGGAAAAGAAGCTTAAAATATATTGGGCTAAATTACCCATGTTCTATGGTTTCGGTGTTATTTTTTATCCTAGATTAAAATTAGAAGGTTTAAAAAGTAGATTAGAAAACGTAGGTGACTTTTTAGATATCGATTGTTCTGACCAATTTCCTATATTATAAAAGGAGAAAATATTATCTCTCTATAGCGCTTATGAAAGTAGGTTTAGAAACCCAACTATTGTAGAACAACCGCAACAACGAGACGACAATCTGCATTCATTCTTGAATGTTTTCGGGTTGAATAAGAAGAAGAAGAAGAAGACGACGACAACAACGACGATGACGACAACTCAAGGTTAAGAAGAATCTAGGAGTGGATCTTCATCAAGAGGTGGCGGCAACAACAGCGGCTTCAACGAGTTAATGGCGTACCTAAGTGAGGACTTAGTCGTCGACAATAGTGAAATGTTTGATTTGTTTTAGTGGTGGAAGGCACGAGTATTAACTTGGCCGATCCTAACTCGACTGGTAATGAATATTTTTTGGATTCCAGTCTCCACTGTTTCATCCGAACAAGCCTTCAGTATGACCGGCCAAATAATTGAGGAACGTAAAAACGCATTGTAACAGGACATTGTTGAAGCGTTGGTGCGCATTAAGGATTGGAATCATTCCGACCAACGCTTACACGATACAATTTCACCGACAAGCCAAGAATGGATCGATGAATTTAATAGATTAACTTTTAATTTTGAAGACAATCCTTCAGCTTCAAATTAAATTCTATTATTGTAATTTGTAAATATTTATTTACTTTGTACAGTGTTATTGTAATCTTGTATAGACTTTGTTAGTTCGTCAAATTTGTAATTCGTCCCAGAATGACTGCACTCTTTTTTCCTTACCAATTTTTTATCCTAATTGGGTTTTTCTTGGTAAGGTTTTTAACGAGATAATCATTAATTACAAATATAAAAATTAATAAATTAATAATTTTTTTATATAGTTCTTGTGCATTTCAAATTTCAAATTGCAATCTCCCTTATAATTTTTGTATAATGTTTATCGGGCACCTCGGGCGGTCTCGGGATGCCCGACCGGCCTCGGGTAGCCAAAACTTGCCCAAAGCCCGTCCAAAGGCTTGCTAGGGTAGCCCGAAAATTCGGGCTGGGTGGGTTCGGTCATCGGGTAAAAATTCAGAATTTTCGGTGGTCACGGGTAGTCCGTCTAAAGTTTCAGCACTACACGTAGGATAATCAATCAACTTGGCTAAATTCGGGAAGGCCACCATAGAGGAGAACATTACGTTTTGTAATTTTTCCAAACAGGTTGGCTTCCCCCTCTAATTAATTACATGTATAATCGACGGCCTATATTCGTGTGCAGACTTTCCAAATTACTCTTGTCTATTATGTTACGAGCCCTAATTCTTACTTTTGAATTACAATGTAGTTTATTAAAATTATTATTTTCTGATCGTCAATAAGTCATCTTAGAAACTAAAATTCATTATTGTATTTGCCCAAAACATGTAGATTTATCTTTGAACAACTTTCAATTCACCGGTCAGGACAAATTGGGTTCAAGAATGGATTATGTTTTGCATATCAGCCATGATTTCCCTTGACTTATATTATTATCTATTTTGATATAGGGTGGGTAATATTTGTTCAAGATTTAGGTCCCGTTCATTTCACCGATTCGAGTTTTATTACAGTAAAAGTTTTCAAAAACAATCATATCTAACTTTTTTGTTACAGTTAAAAACTCTTACAGCCTCATGTATACAGTATGGCACTCTTTATTTACATTGCACGTTTATACAACTTCATTTCACCATTCTTTTTTAACTATATATGCAGTTTTAAGTGTTCAACTTACTTATTATTTTAAACACAGAAAACTCTCTTAAAGTTTACCTATTACGATTATGTCCGGATCTATTACATGGATGTTCAATAACTCAACCACTCACTCTACCTCCAAAACAAAATCCTCAGCATAGCATAACCAGAAATACACATTTATAATGACCCCATATAGCATACAACATTGATATCCATTTAAAAAAAAATCATTACAATTCTATCCATGAAAATAATAGTATGTAAATTATTCATTGTTTTCAACTGAATAAATAAATATACATTGTCGTTTATGTGACGTCTCTTTGTTTCTTAAAGTACGTTACTCCATTATTAAATATCTGTTATATGACAATCTTGCCCTTCAAGCGTTTATAATATCTGCTTCCAACCTGAAATTGATTGGAATTCAATTAGCTCACGTGTCATCATATCACTAATAATCAGCCTGATGCATGAAACAGAAGTCAAACAAAGTGGCATACCTAGGGCTGTATAAACAATTTCAATATAAGTGTCGCTCTAGTCGCACCGGAGACTTTACCTGAAATTATATATTTGTATGCCCTCTTTTAAAAATGTCTATCTTTTCTTGTTTAATTTTCTGGTTCCACCTATGATGATATATTTTTTTATACTGTATTGTAGAATTATTAATATTTTTTACTTTTTTTGATAATGATCACTTTGGTGCGATCATCAAAATTTAAGAACACGTAGCATCACGAGTAAATGACATACAACGGGAAAGGTGGTATTTTCCAAAGTGCTTTAGCTTGGGATCATTTTTAAGACTTTGAATCACACCTTGTAGTCTCAAAAGGTTGTTGTTGTTGGCCTTCTTTTTATTTTTTTTTTATTTTTTTTTTGAGATCCTACTAGGTTTTAGTTGAGAACTCATAAATACAGCAAAGCAGAAACAATATAGCCATGTAAGATTTTCTTTTTTTAGTTGTAAGCTTTGCACTAGCGCATGCTACAACTATTAACCTCCACAAGTGATGTATTCCTAGTTGTGATAAAACAGAACTAACACATTAGATCAACCCTAATGTAAACGACGACAACAATATTATATCTTGCGAAAAAAAAAAATTGTAACAATGACATGTTATTTCAAAAGAAAATCTATATCAAAGTATCCACCTTCTATTTTTAGTTTATTAGAAAATATATACCAACTACTTTGCCCACAATTAAATCTATATCAGAACATTTTAACATTATATAACAAATTCATCTCATATAACGGCTAACTTGAGGAGCAGAGCCGGGAAGGACTGATAAAATTCCTCAGAAGCAACCACGATGTGTTTGCTTAGACTTATGATGACATGGAGGGGATAAGACCGGACGTAATGAGCCATATGCTCAACATAGATGAGAAGTATCACTCAAGAGGCAAAAAGGTCGACCAATGAATGTCGAGAGGTCCGAAGCTCTACGGGAAGAAGTTGACAAGTTGATAAGAAACAACTTCATCCGGAAAGTCCTATATCCTGAGTGAGTTTCCAATCCTGTGCTGGTATTAAAGCCCAATGGAAGGTGGCAGACCTGTGTCGACTTCAGCGACCTAAACAAAGCCTGTCCCAAGGACAGATTTTTGCTCCCAAGGATCAATCAGCTAGTCGACACCACGGCAGGGCACGAGCTCTTAAGCTTCATGGACGCATATTTTGGCTACAACCAGATACCAATGTTCCCCCGTGACGAGGAACACACAGCGTTCACCACTGACAGAGGCCTGTGTTGCTACAAGGTCATGCCTTTTAGCCTCAAGAACGCGAGAGCAACCTACCAGTATTGGTCAACAGGATGTTTGCAAATCAAATAGGAAAAATGATGGAGCTGTACGTCGATGATATGTTGGTGAAGAGCAAGAAGTCTGAGAACCATGTGGGGCACCTCAAGAGGATGTTTGATGTCCTACGAGTGTACCGAACGAAGCTGAATCCCCTCAAATGCGTGTTTGGGGTCGAGTCAGGGAATACCAAAATCGTGTAAATTGAAATATGAAAACCATCACATAAAGTAAAAACTCAGAATACCAAAATCGTCTTAGTTGCAACGGAAGAAGTTTCATTGGTTACCAAAATTCTAGGATTCATGAATAATTGGAGAAATAATTCTAAAGGAAAATCATGAGTTCCAAAAACCTAATTGCTCGGACACCACATGTAAAACTTTAAATCTATAATATCTAAAGATCTTAGAACATCATGATTCTCACATTATTATAATTATAAGCGTACCTTGACTCATTGCTTTGATTTGAAAAGATCACTTGCACAGAGATTTTGAAGGAGAAGTAGAATATAAGTTTCTCTCTCTAGACCCTCTGTAATCTTTAACGTATTTTTCTGATGGAGGAAAGATATACAATTATTGGATGGAGAGAGGACTAGACTCTTATTTTATAGACTATGAATTAGTGTCTTCCATCAAATCACACATCTCTTGATGAGATGGAGACACATCCCTTAATAAGAGTTGTAACCCGTCATAATCAATAGGATTTTAATATTAAGAAAATTATTAAACCATTAAATAAATAATATTAATGGGCTTTTATTTTATTGTGTGGGCTACATAATTCTTACAAATTATTTTTCCTTGATAAGTTGATTTAATCAACGTTAGTTACAAGTATGCGGACCATAGGTTGATATGATATAAGGAAGATGGGGGCGAAGTCTGTGCTAGTCAACGGCAAGGTGAAAGTCAGGGTAGGGGTAGAGAGTCGGCGCCAACACCGGTAAGGTACTGCAGAGAAAGGGGAAGGGAGAAGAAAATGGGAGATGACACAATAATTTTAGATTGAATGGCATAAATAGTATGATATTAAAAAAATAATGGGTGTGTTTGGAATTTATTTCAAAACGTTTTTATTTTTTGTATGAAAATGAAAATGAAAACGTTTTCATTTTTATTTTGAAATCATTTCTGAAAATGCGTTTGTTAGTTTTATTCCGAAATTATTTTCAGTTTAAAAAAAACTGAAATTGTGTTTGGTGGTTTAATTTTTAAAAACATGTAATAATATTTAAAATAATAATATATTAAATAAATAATAATACTAAATATATTAAATAAATATTATTATTAAATATACTAAATAATAATATATTAAATTAATTAATTAAATAAACATGAATTTTTACATGAAAACTGCAGAGGAGAAAATGAAAACTGTGTTTTCAGTTTTGATTTTGAGAAAATGGGTCACCAAACACAATCTGTGAAGCGTTTTCATTTTTTGCTCCTCAGAAAACGTGAAAAAGTTTTCAAAAACGAAAACAAACACGTCCAATGGTTATCAATGGAATTTTCTCGTTAATATATTAAGTATTAAATTTATAACTTACGATAATTCAATTGAAGGCTTTTATATCATTTTATATTGTACAGAACAAATTGAAACATCATTTATTTTTTGGAATCCAAATTTAAATTAAACCGTAAACAAAATGATGAGTGATGACACATTCCTAAGTTCCTAACAAACAAGTTGCGATTAGGTATTTGATACTCTTTTCCTCTTCGTTTCGAATGCTTTGCATGCGTATTGGACAATGGATATCAATTGTAAATCAATAAACGGGGCAGCATAATTCTGGGACATAATTAATAGCCTTGACAACTCTGTTTCGCATGCAATACCATGTATCCTTGTCGCCCTCGAACTGTTTTCTTTTTTTTTTTTTTCTTTTAAAAATCAAAATTGATTACGTGAAACAATTATTTCTTTCCTCTTTCATATATTTTATTTTTATTTTTATTTTGTTTTGATTTTTAACTTAGCAATCCTATTTGTCTTGAGACACAAAAATAAGGGCTGAGACCACATGAGTTCCACCTTTTATGTCTATAGGGATAAATCCTCGTCGAAACAAAAAGAGTTTTCCTTTCTAATTTTATATTTAGAGATGAGTTGGAAAGACATTGACCGAAAAGAATGTGGCTTGAAGATGACTTTTCTTTTAAGGCATGTTTAGTACCTGTACACTACAAGAAACAGGGTTATTAATTAGTGACGACAAAAAGTCGTTGCAAAAAACGTAAAGTCGTCACAAATACATTTTTCGCGACAATTTGTCGTCGCAAACCTGTCACTACAATTGTTTCGTCACAAAAACAATTTTTACGACAACAATCAGTCGTCGCAATTATATTTACAACGACAATCAGTCGTCGAATTTATATTTGCGACGACAATCGTCGCAAATGCGTCGCTACAATTATTTCGTCGGGTACATCGTTAAGATGACATGGCATTAAGTATTTGCGACAATATTTTTTGAATTAAGTCATCGCAAAAGGCACTGTGGTAGCTGACGTGGCATATATTTTTTACGACCACATTTGTTGTCGCAAATAATATTGTAATTTTTTATCTATTTTTTATCATTTTAATAATTATAATAAATATAATTCATGATATTAAATATAAATAAAAATTAAATAAAAGGAAATAAATAATAAAAAATATAAATAAAAATTATTATGGTAAAAAGTAATTAATAAAATAAAAATGTAATTATAGTATAAATGTGTGGAAGTACAAATTGTTATATTAATAAAACTCTAATCTCCTAAATTAGTAGTATCACTAGAATTATCATTGTTTGTTATCATCAGAAGGATTTGGAGGCGGATGAGGTGGACAGACATACGGCTCAGGAGGAGTAACCGTTGAGAAAGTCATATTGGGGTGCATTTGAGTGATGAATCCTGCATCATTTTGACGCTCTCGTACAGCTGGAGGTTTTACTGGTAAGTCCGTTGTAAGTATTCTTCTATGTGTGGGTCAGAATGTGTCGTAGAAGATCTTGCCAAGCGTGAGCCAGATGACGACGCATCCCCTTGATAAACCTTTTATGGGAGTGTGCGACCCACTCTAGTCTTTTGTCCTCTGAGGGTGTCCAAAAACTGCTCCATAATATCCTCTTCGTTAATTGTTCCTGTCGCGGAGGATCCAGAAGTAGCAGACTGCATCTGAATCTGCATTTGTCTTTCTCCCTCTATCCGATGCTACAAATATTATAAGAAAAATAATTAAATACATAATGCAATTTAAATAAAAAAATATAATTAAACATTATGAATATACTTACAAAAGTCTGCTCAGCTTGGGGATTAAACCAAGTATCCCCACAATGATGCATGTTCCCCCAATTATCAATGACAGACATCGGCTGTTGAGTCCCTATGTAGACTGTATAGTAGTTTAAATGTATATGAATATAGTGTAATCAATTATCAAATTAACATTTATATGGAATAAATTATTAACAAATACTTATTTTTTTATCGTGATGTTTGGAGTACGACAACCGACCATGAAAACTCTACCACTTTTGGTTGCTACGATTAAGTTTATTGATCCCTGACTTTTTCTATTTATGATTACATTCCGTGTTAATAAAATTAACATTTATTATATATTTTATAAAAACAACATATAAAATAGATTCAATTACCAGAAACTTGTCGGACATGAATCTATCGCCGCAACGACCACAGTGAGCTAGATTCCTGAGATTTTTAGGAAGGTGGGCCCTAACTGCACTCTCATTTTGTGAACGACCAAGATCTTTGAAATAGTCATGGAGGTCGCTTTTTCAATCCTTATAACATTTTGCAGCCTCCCTGTCGACCACAGACCTAAGTATATCATCGTCATGGTCATAATCGAGGTTAAACCATTCTTGTAATACAATATAAACATGTTAAATGATTTTATTATATTGAAATTTAGATTAAATTAAAAAACAATAAAGTTGAATAATTTATACCAGCAGGCGCTGCTGAATCTCTCTCTTATGCTGGATGTCTACGTCCTTCCAGGCATCATGGAAAGGCTCACATACATCCCTAACATGGATTCCGACGGCACTATCAAACCAGGTGCGTAATACCTTATGCCAGAATCATTTTGGAAATTCTCTGAATTGAATTTTGTCTAATGATCTAGTTCGGCTAGTATCATTAAGTTCTTTCTTGTGTTCACTGAAATTATAAATTTGAGTTAGTGTTATCATTTCATGTGACTTTATTATGTAATAAAACAGTGAGGTAATACTTACTCAATGTAGTGTTGGATTTCTGAATAGTTCTATAATATGTACCACTCAGCCTTACTTTGTATCTAATGTGATTGGGATCATCTTCCTAATTAGATGGTATTTCGATTGTAAAACATATATTTTCTTCACACTACCATCTGCGTCGTCTACCCAATTTCTCTCAAGCTGTTAAATCTTGTCTCAATGCCACTTAGATACATTGAACAAAAAGTTAGTGCTTCGTTGACAATATAAGCCTCGGCAATCGAACCCTCCGGTCTCACCTGATTCCTCACATATTTTTTTAATGAACCAAGGAATCATTCAAAAGGATACATCCACCTCAAATGAATAGGTCCTCCACGAATGGCTTCTTCTAGCAAGTGCATTACTAAATGAACCATTACATCAAAAAAGGCTGGAGGAAAAATTGTTTCTAACTTGAATAAAATAACAACAATATCCTGTTGGGCTCTCTCTAAACCACTCCTCCGCAATGTCCTAGAACATATCAACTGGAAGAAGTTGCTTAATTCGGTGATTGCATCGACAATTTCTTTCTTCATAAATGGTCGAATCACTGTTGGCAACAATCACTACAGTATGACATGACAATCGTGTGATTTTAACCCAGTAAGTTCCATCGATCACATTTTTCTGTAGATTTGAAGCAAACCCATCAGGAAACCATATTGACTTTAAGAAATCACAAAACTTTTTACAATCTGCGGGAGTCATTGTGTACGCTGCATGTAGTTTCATCCAACGATCACCATCTTATACAAATGCAACTCCTTACGTACCCCCATATCTTGTAAATCGATCCTCGCCTTATCTGTATCCTTACTTTTTCCGTCAATATTTAGAACTGTGCCTAACAAACTATCACACACATTCTTCTCGATATGCATGACATCTAAGTTATGACGTAGCGACAATGAGGTCCAGTAAGGCAACTCCCAAAAGATACTCTTCTTCGTCCAATTAAGCTATGTTGGCTGTCCCTTTCGCTTCTTACCGCTAAATTTTTCATGTTTACCTGGCAATCGAGTTTCCACCATTTTTAATTGAGTCAATATTTGCTTAACAGATTTTTGAGGTGGGGGAGGTCGTCGATCAACCTTACCATCGAACTTTTTGTTAGTCCTTATCCTATGACTCATAGGAAGCCATTGTCTATGCCCAACAAAGTAAATTTTACTAGTAATTTGCTTTGATGGAGTTGCATCGTTGTAATTGGGACACGCGAAGTACCCTTAACCACTCCAACTAGATAAACTGCTACATGCAGGAAAGTCGTTAACTGTCATCAGGAACATAGCCCGCATCCGAAAACAACGTATTCGTAGCAGCATCACGAACAACAACCCCTTCATCCCACAACTCCTTTAGCTCATCTATAAGGGGCTTCAAGAACACATCAATATCTTTCCCAGGAGCAGTGCGACCATGAATCAATAACGTCAACATCTTATATAGGTGATTCATACATAGCCACGGGGGTAAATTATATGCAGTTACAATAATAGGCCACATACTATATGATAGACTCATATTCCCAAATGGGTTGAAACCGTCAATAGCTAACCCTAATCGAACATTTCTCGGTTCACGTGCAAATTATGGATGTTTCTCATAAAAATCTTTCCACTTTGTACCATCAATTGGATGACGCATTAAGTCTTCATCCCTCGAACGCCCCTGCACGTGCCACGCCATTTCCTTAGTAGTGCGACATGAAGCATATAGACGCTTCAACTGATCCTTCAAAGGGAAATATCCGAGTACTTTTCACAGAACTTTTTTTCCCTTTTTGCTCTTCCAATGACTTGTACTACATACTAGACAAGACTACAAAGCAGCATTCTGCTTCTAAAATAAAGCACAGTCATACTTACACACATGAATTGCCTCATAGCTCAGACCCAGTTTACTTAATAACTTCTTCGCCTCGTAATGTGATATAGGTAACTTATTCCCTTCAGGAAGTGCATCTCTCAGTAGCTTTAACATTTCATCCATGCATTCATTAGGCCACTTGTACAACACTTTTAGATGCATTAGTTTCACTAACAAAATTCAATGATGAATACTTAGTGCAACCTATATACAATCTGACTTGTAGCTCGGATAAGAGATCTCTAAATTCATCGTAATGCGTATCTTCTATAACTATTTATGTCTCATCCATTGTCCCATGATCATCACTAATCCCAACCACATCATTTAGCACTGCAAACATCTCATCAACAGATTCACTGACAACTGCAACAGCAGGACTTACTTCACCATGGTGAATCCATATGGTGTAACTTATATCAAAACCTCATCGATGTATGTGCGCTTTCACTGTTTCAGGTGGATGCATCTCATGATTTTTACACTTCATACACGGACAACTAATACCCCGAGTGAATTTGCATAATTCATTCCAACCTCAATAAAAGCACATAAACCATCCCAGTACTCATCAGACAACCGGTTCCTTAAATGTATCCAACTCTTGTCCATTGGCATCTCCACTATGAAAATTAACACAAATTATTTTATAATAAGTATTTTAACATTAGTTTATTTAATTATTTAATGGGAGAAAGAGGGAAATAGGCCAATACTTGAGATGAATTAAAATTAATAGGCTAATAGTTTACATAAGTTAATAAATAGGTCAAATTACTATTTTCGTCCATAATTTGTCTAGTTATGAACCATAACTTGACAAGTTATTGTCCATAATTGTCCATAACTTGTCTGGCTATGAACCATAACTTGACAAGTTTGTCCATAACTTATCTAGTTATTAACAATAGCTTGATAAATTATAGTCTATTAATTTCTATAACTAAAAATTGACCTATATACTTTCTTAAGCTTTTCATATTGGCATATTTTCTACTATTTCCCTTATTTAATTATTAATATAATCTTAATTAAAATTTTTATCTAATTTTTTAATTATCACATAATCATCATTAAACAAATTTTATACAAATTTTAATCTAATTATCACATATTTCAATTTCACAATTCTAAATTCAAAACCACAAACTATATCTAAAATCTAAAACAAAATTATAAACCATAACAAAAATACCAAAATAAATTAACAAAATACTAAAATATTAACTCATAAAATCCAAACCCACAAATACCGGGGGTTGGAGAACGGTAAGGCAGCAAAATGGGAGGGCGACGGCGGCCGGAATATAGGCGGCGACGGCCGGATTAAAGGGCGGCGACGGTGAGGAAAAAACACCATTTTGTCAATTTTTCAGTTTTTTTCGCAATATTTTTCGGTACAAATGAATGATTTGAAGAGAGACTGAAGTATTTAAGCTTTTTTCATAGGTTTTGGATGGTATGTGGCGGTTTTGGATGGAGAGGAAGCAAGAAAACGTGAGAGCTCACCGAAAAAAATGGAAGGAGGTCTGAGATCGCGCTTATACAGACCATTTTTTGCGACGACATTATGTTGTCGCAACAAAGATTAAATAGTCGTCGCAATTAATGTTAAAACGACAGCGTTCTTCTTCACCTCATTAATATTTCTGAGAATGTTCTTGAGGAATATACCCTGATTCCTTTTTTACGACGACAATTTAACAATGTCGTCGCAAATAATTTTCAAGAAACCGCCAAAGTTTCTGCCCTTTTTTTGGGAAAAATTAAATCCCCAGTTATTTACGACGACAGATGTTGTCACGCCCCCAAACCGGGGTTAGTGACGTGGAGGCTAGTGTAGAAACTTAAACCTGTTTGAGAGAGAGATTAACAAATATGTCAATTTCTTTCAAATCCAAAACATCCAGATATTTCCAAACGAGCCCCTTTTCATTCAGGAGAAATTCAATTTTAAGAACGGTGATGGAATTTCCAACCAAACCAGTTTAAAACCACGTCCCTGGTATCAAGTCAGGAATTCCCACAAGTGTTTAGCATACATGAATATAAACAAAAGTAAGTGTGACATCAACCACAGTCTAGTAATATTTAAGTTTACAATCCATAATCTTTTATACATGCCTTGAAATAAAAGATAAGAGGAAAGATAACTCTTCACTTTCCTCCTCGCGTAGTAGCTACCTACTCCGCACTACTCCTCGCGTCGCCTGGAGGGGTTTAATACATTTGAAAACAGGAAAAGGTGAGTGAAAGGCCCAGTAGGATAAAATTTTATAAAGCATTTAAAATAAAGGTACTTACGGTCCGAAGATATACACCCGGAACTTATCATCCCTTTTTAGAAAAGGAAATACTCACAGTAGAAAATATCTGTATAATGAAAGTGTGCAGCTCATCATACCACTAAACAAGAAGCGGTAAAAATGTATGTCTATGAAAAGTGCAGAGCCATAATTCCACTAAACAAGAAGTGGATCTGTACGGGTTTCGGGACCTGCCCCTAAGGATGCGATTCCCACATCCCGATCTCTGTGGCCACCATGCATTGTATCATTTCTTAAAATATTTCATTTTAAGAAATGATACGCTTTGAAATCTCATTTCCAAAATCATTGGAAAACTTAATAGCATTCACATGCTATTTCTTTTAAAATCATTTACTTTAATCATGTTTTGTTCTAAAACATTTTCATTGGCCAAAATCATTTAAATTAAGGCTAACAAGGATATGGACAAGAATATCCTACCTGTTGGATATCAAACCTGTGGCTGTCTTCACGTAGCCCTAGCTCCGCTTGCCTTCGAGGCTCCAATTCCAATCGTGCCACTATCTTTCCCATCAAAATCAATAATTTAGAGTTTGATCTTTCTCATCAAACATTCTTGTTTAATTAGATGCAATTGTATCATATTAGTGTGCCATAGTTCAAAATCAATGTTCATAAATAATTCTTAATTCAAATCATGATTCTTTGACAATGGAGATTTATTGCGGAGAATCGAATGGAAAATAAGGATTCATGTGGCTAATCCACTCATTTTGAGTTCTCAAATGAGGTTAGGTCAATCCCACATCGAGTTTCAGGGTCAAAACAGGGTTTTCTGGGCTGTTTAGGGTCAGTTTTAGTGGGAACTGGTCGACCGGTGACAGAGGAGTGTAACTCCACCGATCAGCCGGTGGAGAGGTGACTGGTCGACCGGATCGGTCGACCAATCGAAGGGTGACCGATCGACCGGACCGGTCAACCGGTGGGGAAAAATTCCAGGGCCAACAATGGCCGATTCGCGAGGAACAAAGCCAAAACCTGTAATTTTTTGTCCGATTTCGACATATTCTCAAGGGAAATGTATAGATCCAATTTTAAATCAACAAATGGCGTCCAAAGAATCAAAAACCCCCAATTTTCATCAAGGTTTCACCAAATCCTATTCGGATTCCATTTGAAAACAAAAATTTAAACCAAAATCACCAAACTCGACTAAAACGAGTTCCAGAAAGCTAAATCTGAAAATCTAAAGTAAGTTTCAAAGAGTTTTACCTCGATCCAAGCTTTGATGTTGAAAATCTCTTAGAAACCTCCGTTTTTGGTTTAAATTCGGCCCTTGAGAAAGGAAACTTTGAGAGAGAGAGGGAGAGATGAACGGGAGAGGGAGAGAGAGAGAGAGAGCTCGAGATAGATAGAGAGAGAGAGTAACGTGAGGAAGGGAAAGGAAAAAAAAGAAATAAGGAAAAAGGAAAAGGAGAAATAGAAGGAAAAGAAAATTAGGAAAAATATTAAGGAAAAATAAATAAAACAAATAGGGGTGAAATTGTAAATACTAAAATAAATTTAAAAGTTCATGATTAATTAAGAAATCAATTTAGGCACACTAATAAACTATAATTACCATAATTAAACAAGTTTAATTCCGGAGGGCGTTACAGATGTCGTCGCAAATAATAGTTGTCCTTGATAGAATTTTATGGAACCTTTTTTGTGACGACACGTGTTGTCGCAAAAAGACGTTCTGAAAAGAATTTTTTGGAACCATTTTTTGTGACAACGTTTTGCATTGTCGTCGTAAAAAAAAAAGAAATATCTGGAACCCATTCGCGGGAAACCGCTAAATTTCCCGCCTCTTTTTGTACACGTCACTGCCAAGTGTAACCATCAATATTTACCACGACATGTCCTCGCAAAAAATGTACAAACTGGCGCCAAAATTGTTGGCGCCAGATTGGTTTTGGGGCCAATGGGTATTAGCGACGACATGTCGTCGCTAATATGCCGTTCCATTTTAGCATCAACATGTCATCGTAATTATATAAATTTTGTACAACGATATGTCGTCGCAAATATTGAATGCGACGACAAGTCGTTCAAAAATTTTGTTTTCTTTTAAGCGACGACATATCGTCGCTAATACTGTAATTTTAGCAACGAAAAATGTCATCGCTAATAACTCTTTTTGTTGTAATGGTAGGTAATAGGAATGTGAGTGGAAAAAAATCTCGACTCCCATTTTCCTTTATTAAGGCCTTCAATGAAAAGAAACCATTTTTCTTTTTGATGCTTTAATGTTCTAATTCATTAAATCTAGTAACGTAATAAAATTAGTTAGACATGGTTTAAAACAACAAAATCTAAAAAGGTACTCTAAATCTATATTTTTTATATAATATGTATCAGACTAGTATTTGAAACAGTGAGCACAGTTGAAATTTATATATTTGAATTATATTTTCTATTTGAATTAAGTCAAACTGTCCAACTTAGAGCCCGTTTAGTTCACTGATTCGAGTTTTATTCGATTTTTTAATTCGAGTTGAGATGTGACTTTATGTGAGAGCTTTTTATTGTAGTAAAAAAGTTAGATGTGACTCTTTCTTAGAGCTTTTTACTGTAACAAAACTCAAATTTTAAACTTGAATCGGTGAAATGAACGGGTCATTAGAGTTTAGCTCTCCGTTCAAATCATTTTTAAACAGTAAAAATATGTGCACTATCTCTGCTTCTCACACCTTCCAAACACAAATTTAAATTTTATTTCATGTTCAGATTAAAATTTTAATTGCACATCCAAACGTCAATTCAAATTATAATTTAAATCGCACAGTTTAAATTTTTTTATTTAAACAAAAAAGTTTAAATCAATAAAAATTGAACCAACAAACCAAACTGGGGCGTAAATCCAATTGTACTCGTACGTTTCGTTTTTAAATACTTACGTGTATATATATATATATATCTATATATAGCATATTATATATATGTACTCATTTAAATTCGAAAACAAGTACATACACGTAACATGATTCTCATGTGGTTCAAATATAACTTTGAACAATTATTGAGCTCAAATGACGTTAGGTAAGCAGGTTAAATTGTTGATAGTAATTAACCAATTAAATTGTCAAACATCATTCAAAAAAATAAAATCAAATCAAATGGTCAAATCCACAGTAAAGACAAAAGAATGATGAATATATTATAGCTAGCATGGCCCACCGACCACGGGAACCATCAATTTTTCTTATTTATTTATTTAAAGCAACAAAATGAAGCCAAGAGAAAGAGAAGAAGAAGAAAATGGTCGACAGAGCTCTATCTATCAAAAGCCTTTTCCAACCGACCTGAAGTTCATTTTTTATAGGAGAATTTTGGTTTGACGTCACAGTTTTAATCAGTTGATTATTTTAGAAATTAATTTAAAATATAAATATTATAATTAAATGAAATTGAGAAAAATTAATAGACAATTCAAAGTATAGAACCAGCAGATTATTTTTCCACGCTTTGTTAGGGTTTGTATTATCTTTATTGTTCATATGATTTGACTCAATCAAGCTTTAGTTGTGTTTGGAGTTATTAATTTAGTATAAAATATGAGAGAAATGAAAAACGACTTTTAGTCATTTTTTATTTTTTATTTATGTTTTCTCATCTCTCAAGCAAAAAAAGAGACATTAATGGATTTTTTTATATTGAAAACAATCCATTGATAAAACTACTAAAAGCATTTTCAAAAATAATTTTCGTTTGAGATTGAAAACGTTTTCATTTTCATTTTCATATAAAAAACAAAATCATTTTAAAACGAGTTATAAACACATCCTTTGTATTTCTGTTTTTAAATTAAAAACTACCTTAATTAGAAATTATTCTCTTGGAGTGTGGAGAAGAATATTTTTTCCGGTTATAGAAATAAAGTAAAAACGCTGGGAAATAATTTATTAATTATATATATACTTGAAGTAACTAATGTCTCGTTCGGTTCAGGGATTCAAATTTTCAATTCGAGTTGAGATGTAACATTTTCTAAGAGTTTTTAACTGTAGCAGAAAAAGTTAGATGTGACATTTTCTGAGAGATTTTAACTGTAGAAACTTATAATTGAAAATTTAAATCAGTGTAATAAAAGTTCATGCAAACTCTAAACAGAAACGATGCAGTAATTCTTTTAAGAGATATTCAAATGTTTTAAAATAACGTGTATAGCTTAAATAAATCTCTAATTTTATTAATCCACAAGATTGATAAAAAATCTTCTTATGAAATGGATTGAGAAAAAATCACTTGTACTTTTTATATGGACTTTGTCTAATAGAGTGTTAATTTTTTACTGTTAGATTCTATTAAAATCATTTTAAATTAAAAAATATGTAAAATAAATAGATTTTGATACAGATTTAATAGTTGAAAAATAAAAAAAACTATTGATAATTTATTTGTTTAATCTTATCAGAGAAATTTTTTTTTATATATTACAAAGAGCGAGAAAATTAGAACACATAAGAAGTTATACCTACCATTAGACAGCATTCAATTTGCAAATGCAAAATTATTTTTGTGATATTAACGTGCCATTGCTATGACATCACCTGCCCATTTTCTTAATTAGCAAGCAATAAGTAAACTAAAGATTTTAAAATCTTAAAAGAGAAAAAGACGAAATTGACTACGAGTAACCGGTGAGCCTCTTACTACTAAAAAAGAAAAAAAAGGTGAGCCCACAAGATGATTGGTCCCCAAGACAGTGATAGTAAAAGCAACAAATAAAAAATAAAAAGAATAAAAAGTTTACGGGTTAATCAAACTAACGGTCTTAGAAGGTTTATCCTTAATTTTATTTTAGTCTATGATTTTAAATTGTCTCGTATTTAATTTATGAAATTTTATTCTATTTTAATTTCAGTCTTTTTACTAATTAAATATTAAATGTTTGATAAAATTAGTATAAATTATAGACCAAAACTATATACCTCTAAAATTTAGAGACTATTTAAAATTATGGACCAAAACTATATACATTTAAAATGATAAAATCATTTTTTTGAATTATTTTAGTCCCTAAACTTAAATGATTTCAATTTTGATCTCTAATTTTTACATATTTCGTCAAAAATTTAACATCTAAATAATAGAATGACCAAAACTAAAATAAATAAAACCTCATATACTAACTATGAGATATTTTAAATGTCAGAGATCAAAGTAGAATTGAAGATAAACTTTAAAAATCATTTGTAAAATTAATCCTAAGTTTAAATTGAATGGAACTTGAAGGATGTCTTTTTTTTTCAACCATCAATGAGAAGTTAAGAATTATTATTTTAACAGTTAGATAAAGATTTTAACAACGTGATCTATGAGTTTTAACCTTAAAAATTTACAGTGCTAAGTCATTATATATAATTTAGTGATAATTTTATACATGACTGCATTAAAAGGTGCAGAGTTCAAATCTCCCAACCACAAATTTAAAAAACAATTATTACTCTGCAACATAAAACTACTACAATTATATATAAAAGTGTTGAAAACTTAAGTCCCGACATAAATTACCCTATACTAAAAAAAAGGAAAAGAAATTGTTATTTGTAATGCCCGTCTAAAATTATTGTTAGACTATGTGTACGACCACGGTCATCATTTTTCTCAATTGATTAGAAGTTTTAGAAAATTATGTGAGTTTATTTCATACCATAATAAAGTGTGATGCATAATTTTTTTGATGGAGGTTTTGGTTTAAAATGTTTGATTATATTAATCATCAGTGTTATATGGCATTACTCATGAAACAAAAAAAAAAAAAGAAAATAAGTTAAGGAAGTTCGGAAAAGAAAAAAGAAAAGGAAAAATACATGCATATATCTTTAAAGAAAAAAAAACAGTAATTAATCTAACAATACATAAAAGAACCAAAGTTCTTTTCTATAGAACTCTCACGATACAACCCCTTCACTTACTTTATTTCTTTTTTAACTTTTTATCTTTATTTTTTTCAATTTTTTTACATTTTAATTTTGTTTTTATTTTTCAAAAATATATTATTCTTTACTCTACTTTTATAAGAGTAATTTTTCGCATGTGTTCTTAATTTATTTTTGGTTGGTTAAAATAATTTTTTTAAATGTATTCCTATTTAATTTTTTTATCAATTATTATCTTTACACATATTATCTTTTAAAATAAATTTTTAAATAGTTGTATAAATAAATCTCTATTTATTCAATAAATAATAAACTCTTTTAAATGTAAAAGGGAGAAAAATCTAAAAAGTATCCCTTCAATTTTTGCCTAAATACAACTTTTACCCATGAGTTTCTTAAAATTCAAAAACCATTCTCGGTGTTTTTGAAAATAGACAAAAAGTATCAATTCTTTTAACTTTTATGGTTTAATTTTTTGAAAATAGCCAAATTATTCTTGAATATCTTATATACTATTCAAATTTGATCTGTACTAGCTTCCAAACACCACTCTTAAATTTTTTTTTTTTTGAAGTGTCTCCCTTAAGAAAGTTACAGCACCAATTTAAACAATTTTTTTTCCATTTTATTAAGAAAGTGAATTCTTAAAAAAAAGATTTATATTTTTTGTCACGTAATAGTATTAAGGCAATTTTAACAAGTTGGTTTATTATGCACTAAAATTATATTTTCACCTCAAATTGATAAATAAATTCATCATGTTTTGCCAAATAGAATTTCAAAAAAAAAAATTACATCTTTTTACAAAAAAGATTTCACTTTCTTATTAAAATAAAAAAAAGAAACAAAAAAAAAACTTATTTAAATTGGTGTTGTAAAATTTCTCAGACGTTTACTTCAAAAAAAAATTAAGAGGGGTATTTAAAAATTAGTACAGCTCAACATAAATTTAAACAGTATTTCAAATATCTAAACATAATTTAGCCATTTTAAAAAAAAAAATTAAACCAAAACACATTAAATACTTTTAAATTTTAAAAATCTCAAAAATAACAGTTGTGTTTAAACAAAACTGCGGGATGCTCTTTGAATTTTCTCAAAGTGGAAAAGACATATCTTAAAAACGGTCCAGATACAAGTAGGAAATCACGAGGGAAATTTCGTTGGTACCGGCTTTCCACATTCCGGTCCGTGGCAAACCCGTTATTATAACCAAAACAGAGGGTTAATGTCTAAATAATATATGCATGCCTAGAAACAACTGAACGGTTTCAAGCGAATCTCATTCTCAGGTGCAAAAAAGAAAAAAAGTATAAAAAATTGGAGCAAAAGAAAAATATATTTGTGGAACTGGGAACAAACTGGAAGTTAACGGAAGAAGAAGAGGTAAGAAGAGAACAAGCAAATTAATTCATAAACAACAAACTCAGCTATCTTCCAGTCACCGAAGACTCAAATTAGTCTCGGATTTTATTTTCTTCTTCTTTTCTTAATTCTGTTTTTGGGTTCCAGAGTTTTCGGAATTCCGACTTCTGGGTTCGACTTTCTGTGTTTTTTTTCTTTTTCAGCTCTCTCTCTTACTGTCGAGTGGTAAAGCGACACGAATCATTACTCGTTTCTCCTTTTCCTAAGTAATAAAAATAATAATATTTCATTCTGTACGTTTTTATTTATTTATTTACTCTTTTTTTTTGTTCTTCTCTGTTCGTTCATAGATTTGTTCCTCTGTTTGTTCATTGATTTACTTCTTTTTTCTGAATTTCGGGTACAATTCTGTTCCCAGAACCCAGTTTTTTAATTGTTTATTTTATATTATTTAAATTTTTTATGCTCTTGATCTCATTTATAAGATTTCGCGTACTTTTTGCGTATTGTTTTCTTTGAATAAGCTTTAAGATTTGTTGAAATAGGTCGCAATTAGGCTCTGAGGTTTGCTTATCTTTCTCTGCAATGAACGTAGGATTTGCATCATGTTTTGATTTGACAGATTATGATTATAATGGTCTTTTTATTAATCTGCTGATTTTTGGGAAAAAAATTTTGATCTTTTTGCTGTAATTGTAATTGTTTGCTTTCAATTGAATTGTGATTTTTTTTTCTTCTTTTTTTTTCTATTGGAATAGGGAAGCATTGAAATAGTAGTGTACAGAACAGCGTCGTTTTAGAAGCCGCATTGTTTTGGTGGGTTTGAATTTGTGAGGAATTTGGGGGAAGATGACTGTGGAAAGGATTCTATCTGCGATGGCGTCCACTCAAGTGGGCGGGGAATCGTTGGCCGATTCAATCAAGATTGCGGTTTCACCAATTGCTAAAGTCCTCACAGTATGCTTCTTGGGATTTCTTATGGCATCCAAGTATGTCAACATTTTGCCTGCCAATGGGAGGAAGCTGTTAAATGGGGTAAGTATCCCTTTTCTTATATGATGCTTCTAGTTCTTGAACAGAGTTGGAATTTAGAGAATATAGACGGGCATTATGTTAGTTTGACAGAAACTTTAAGCAGTCTTAATGAATTATGAAGCCTGTAGTTTTATAAACAGAATGCAGCAGCCATAAGGTAAGGAGAATTTATACCAGATTCTGAATTGTCAGATTTCATTGTAGTTCTGACATGATCTAACAGTTTAAAACTATGACCCGCTGGTAGGGTATTTTTTTGACACTACCATAAAATTCTCCGAGCCATAAGACAGTGCCACGAATTTTTCGCGGTTGTGAAGTGGTTGGATTTTGATTCTTTGAATAGTAATTGATTTTCGAACCGTCTTGCAGTTGGTGTTTTCACTTCTGCTTCCCTGTTTGATATTTTCTCAACTTGGACAAGCCATCACTCTTGAGAAAATGAAGGAGTGGTAAGAACTAACTTCTTATTTTTATTGCTGTAGTCTATAAAATAGAATATGTGAATGTTTCTAACTCGGGCTCACAAAGTGAGTTTGGGGGATTCTTGGATATCACAAAAATAAATAAATAAATAAATAATAGTGATGCATACTTATTAGCATTTACTTTCTGCAGGTGGTTTATACCCGCGAATGTTGTTCTGGGTTCCATATCAGGTTCAATAATAGGTTTCATTGTAGCCAGCCTTGTTCGGCCACCATACCCCTTCTTTAAGTTTACAATTGTGCAAATTGGAATTGGTAAGATGCTTACCATCATGGTACAAGTTTCACTTTTTGTTTTAAAGTTTTCATCTCTTCAGTTAGATTGTACAAAGCTGAATGATCCACCATTGCTTGAAGTTCTATCAGTAAATTTTAGGGCCGGCAATATAAGTCACGACATGACAGTACGACTCGAAAACGACACGAATTTCGCGGGTTAGGGTTGAGAAAAAAGATGTTTGGGTCAGAATCAAGTCGACCTGAAATTGACACGAAAAATACGAGTCAATTTCGAGTTGGACCCGCCTAACCCGAACATGACACGAAACTCGTAAAAAACTAAAAAATGCATATATTTTTCATTACATATTTTTGATTTTATTATGAACTTGTGATATCATAATAGTTATACTCAAAATTTTCTATTATTATTTGCTTAATTTCAATGGATGTTATTATATTTTAGTGTGTTATGAATTTTAAGTTATTTCTAATAATTAAAAAACTAAATAAAAGTATATAATTTTCATGTCAATTTTAGGTTCACGGGTTAATTTCGTGTCACGGGTTATTTTCGTGTTGTGTCGTGTCAACCTGTTAAGTGGTTGTGTCGTGTTCGTGTTACGGTTTTTAAAAAATTTCATGTCACGGGCCGTGTTCGGTTTGACTGCAAATTTAAAAAGAAACGATCTAAACACGACACGAACACGATACGTGACACGAATTGCCACCCCTAGTAAATTTCTTAAAGAACTGCACCCTAGCTACTTTGGCTTTGCGCTCCTCATGTGTACGCTCATTTCGGATTATCTTATTATATTCAATGCAGGGAACATCGGAAATGTACCGCTTGTTTTAATTGCAGCTTTATGTAGAGACAAAAACAACCCTTTTGGTGACACATGTAGCATAGACGGAACTGCATATATTTCATTTGGACAGTGGGTGAGTGAGTTTATAACATTTCGAACCGAAATAACTAGAACTCATTGACAGTTATCCCAATTGAGAATTATGTTGTGCTCCAACTATCACTGTTTTTGCAATAACCTCCTTTTAAATTTACTTCACCAGGATATAATATATTAGTCTTACATGTCACCAATCTTGCTATGCTTTTTAGGTTGGTGCAATCATCCTATATACATATGTATTTCAAATGTTGGAACCGCCTCCTGAAGGATCCTTTGACTTGGACGATGGATATCTTCCTATAAAATCCCAGTCAACTGATGGTAGTCCCCCTGAGGAAGTTCCACTGCTTACACATGAGGAGGCTGTACAGACTAATTCATATGCATCTGAAAAAAACAAGGTCAGAATTTGGTGATGATATCGAATCCTTCATTCATTTATTATTTGGCTTTGAACAGTATCAGATGCCAATTGAAGAGTCTAATTCATGTTCTCTAGAAATTACTGCCTCGCATTCTTTTGCAATGTTAATTGATCTCTTTGAATAGCGAACTTTGTATTGACAGTCACCTAGTTACATTACACTGCAACTGCAGCCTTCTATTTTTGCGGCCTTGAGATGTAACTTTGTTTAATAATCTAAATAGCTAACATTTGTGCTTTCTGTGTTTAGGACCATTGTGTCACCATGGTTTTGCTTAGTTTCTCTAAAGCACCATGAAAGATTAAGAAAATTTACTGAAAGTCGCAGTTTGGATATTATTTATTGGTTTACTTTTTTATAAAGTATGGTTTTAATTAATCATTGTGATTCTTGCAGATCATAGATTTCCTTAATTTCTTATATGATAAGTTGAAACTCAAACAAATCCTTCAACCTCCCATTATAGCTTCTGTAAGTGGGTTCGACTCTTTTTCTAATTGATTTAGCTACTGTTTCGGGTTTTTTACTTACAAGTATCTATTTCTACACTGTGTCTAATTAGTATGCTTTTGTTTATGTCAGATTCTAGCCATGATTCTTGGGGCAGTGCCATTTTTGAAGAACTTAATCTTTACAGATGGTGCTCCATTATTTTTCTTCACTGATAGCTGTATAATTCTCGGGTATGCTTTATTGGACTGTAGTATTTTTATGTTTTTTTCACTTATGTTCACTTAATATTTGAGCCCTGATTTTTTCTGTTCAAGTATCCCTGCTAGTCTAGAGGAAATGTATATAATACCTTGAAGTTCACAATTAAACATCAAATGAAAAACAAAAATCTTACCCCTCGTCCAGAGTATGTCCCAAAATACAATGGATGAACCATGAGGGAAGGAGGGTATAGTTGTTCATTTTGTTGTTCATTTATGCACTTAATAGTTTATTAAGATCTGGGCGCTTATTACATGCCTGGTTTGAGAAGTGCTTATATGATTATTACATTCTTAAGCAAGCACTTACTCAGTTGATTTTGGATTTCTTTGCAAGTGTTGATTCTAATCTTACCAAGCAAGTATTATTGGCTTCATGGGGACAATCTTATAACGTATATATGAAAAATTTTAAGTAATTGCTTAAATTGTTGGAGCATTAGTAGCATCTTTTGGAAATGTGTAATACAATCTAATAACTGTTGGTTGTTATCAGGGAGGCAATGATTCCGTGCATTCTTCTGGCATTAGGTGGCAACCTTGTAGAGGGTAAGCCGACTTCTAAACAAGCGCTTTGTTTAATATCTACGCATTTCACTATACATGCTTAGAGGTTCTCTTAGCTACTGTGACCACACCGTTTTGTTGATAAACATTGTGCTGCCGTATATGCTTTGCTTGCAGGAATTTCTTATCTGTGTTGATATTTTTTCTCCCCTATTAGTATGACAACTTTAGATGTATCCCTCATGATTTTTCCGTGTCTTGCTTGCAGGACCAGGAAGTTCAAAACTTGGTGCACGAACAACCGTTGCTATTGTCATTGCACGGTTAGTTTTTGTGCCTCCTGCAGGAATTGGCATCGTAATGTTGGCAGATAAGCTTGGCTTCCTTCCCGCTGGAGATAAGATGTTCCGATTTGTCTTACTCCTCCAACATTCAATGCCAACATCTGTCCTGTCTGGTAAGAGCCCGTACTCATCTTATATAATTGCCATTATAAAATCCTCAAAAGAATACAAGCTGCCTCATCATAACTTGGATGATAAATGCTGCTACTAGGTATCTCTTATCCCAATACAAAACCTTTTAAATTGGTGAATAAGGTGAAATTTCAGGTGGAAACAAGAAATTTATGCATTGTATTACAATCCTAGAAGATTAGTATTTGTTGGAAAACTAAATTGAACCCGCCACACGGCATCTGATTTTTTCTTCAAAAGCTTCTTCATATAGCAAGTTATTGGACAGTCCTAAATCAGGGATTTCAGTTCGTGTTTTCATTCCATAGGAACATACTTTATGTTGGATTTACTTTGCAATTGATTACTGTTTTATTATGATAGGTGCTGTGGCTAATTTAAGAGGTTGTGGAAGGGAGTCAGCTGCAGTGTTGTTCTGGGTTCACATTTTCGCCATATTCTCGATGGCCGGATGGATTACTCTCTTCCTCAACATTCTCTTATAAATTAAAAGGATCTGCCAAACCTTGACCTCCTTTTGCTACTAGGCTAATGTCAAAGTAAAATTTAACTAACTGGAGAAATTGAAAACAGAAATTCATTTTTTTCCAGTGGAAAGCCTAGTTTTCCTGATTCTTGCCGATGAAGTCGTCGACCGGAGGTGGGGGAAAGCGCGACAGGAGGGGAAAATGTGGCAGCCATGTCTACAGAGGGCCATGAGAAAATAGAGAATTTTTTTTTTTTTTTGTTCCCATTATTTCTGATTGAGTTCTCTATATCCCATTATTTATGATTGTCATTTGTCATTTATTAATTAAGTCCATGTTTAAACGTTTAAAAAAAATAAATTCATTTGAATTGTCTAGCTTATTCCATTCAATAATTAATGGCCCAACAACTAAGAAATAATGGCATTAAAGGAAAAAAAAAAAAAAAAAAAAAAAAAAAAAAAAAAAAAATATTCTTGATAACCGTGGGAGCCGATGAAATTAGTGAAAGGAATATTTGACTATATAGTTCTCTTGCACAACTCTCCCATTAAAACAATTAAAGGTCTTGATGTTTCTAATATCGGTTAAAATTTAGCAGTGCCAATGTAAATTTGCTTTTAGTTAGGCCTGCTGTTTGCGCGTTCAAATGCGATCCAAGTCCAACTAGTTGAGTTGGATGCGTTACAAGTGGTTCCAGCCAGTCACTCGAAGACAATCCTGAGTCTTCTTTCTAATGTAAATAACTATAAATGCTGGTAATGTTCCGAGGGTGGGCAATTCGGTTGCTCATTCGTTTGCTTGTTCGGCTTTCCACGCTAATGCTGAGATAGATGGCTGTTTTGCTATTCCTAGATTTGTCTCCCACTTTTGTACTGAACGATTTGCTTATTCAATAAACAAGAATCTTTTCCTCAAAATAAATAAGTAAAGATGCGCATAAAAAATTATCACTAAGTTTTTCTAATATATATATATATATATATATGATGAGAAGCCAATATATCACTAAGTAAAGCCTGCAACCACGAAATCACCCGTTATTCTTACATCTATTTTGATGAGAAGCCAATATATCACTAAGTAAAGCCTGCAACCACGAAATCACCCGTTATTCTTACATCTATTTTGATGAGAAGCCAATATATCACTAAGTAAAGCCTGCAACCACGAAATCACCCGTTATTCTTACATCTATTTTGATGAGAAGCCAAAACTCTGGTATCTTTCATAGGAAATATTGGATTTAAAGCAAGCGGAAAAAAGAGCATACAAAGTTAATAAACGATAACCTTTGACATGCTTTTGTTTTCGATTGTGCAACTACTAATGTTTGGGATAAGATAAAATTATAAATTATACCTTTTACCTGACTTACTAAAGTACCCCTTTTAAAAAACTCTACCCCTTAACTAGTTCTACTCTAAAAGGTATAAATGTATAAACTACTGTCAAGGGTAAAAATAAAAAGGGGCTCCATTCAAGGGGTATTTTTAAAAATTGCCTTGGGACAAAACACCCATATCAGAAATTCAGTGTTAAAACTAATTACAAGGAACAAGCAACTCTGTCGCTTTGTTTTTAAGGTTGCATTTTGACTGTAACACGGCTCATGTAGAACTCATACTCAACAAACTACTCATAATCCGAGTAACCATCATTTTTCCATGTTAAGTTCGAGAAATAACCGTGGGGGATTGACGGATGCATTAGTAAAAATCAAATGCCAGAGTTCGAGACTCATTTAAATCACGACATAGTTTTGAAAGCTCAGAAAATATTTTCCATTAAAAGCTTCAACTCATTTTAGCGCACTTTTAAGGTGCAAAAACAGTAGAGCAAACAACACAACAATATGTCAAGATCTGTAGCCAAGTTAAATAGCAATGAGAGTAAGTGTCTCAGGCTGAAACGACAGGCTAGAAAACCATCACCAACAATTAAAGTATTTACCATGTTACTCGAGAAACTGCTTAGAACAACGACCACCATCTCCGGCCTCTATTCTCACTCCAGTTAGATGAAGAGCCAGAGATATGGATATGTCGTTGGCGGTTCTGTTCAGGCAGGATAGTGCGCCTCGAGGGTCCCCTTCCCACATTTCCCATCCACAAGACAAGAACAATGCCCACAAGACTGACAATTGGAGCAGCAGCGAGAAAAAACCATCTTCCTCTACCGCTTTCTCTGCCGGAGCTATTAACTGCTGGCTCTTCACCTAGCAGCTCTCTCTGGTCTAGTCTACCTTCACTAAATTCACGCTCCTCTTCATCTTCTCTATCAGAGAAGGTAACGGAACTGTCCTCAGTCACATTTTGACGGATGCCACGGATCTCCACTCTACCCCTGATGTTACATTTCCCCTCTTCATAGTCTTTATCATCAGTTGGCAGCTCATATCTACAAAGGGGGCATGAATTCCGAGAGCTCAACCATGGCAAGATACAAAAAGGGTGATAAAGGTGGTCACAGGGGAGATGATTCACTTCAGTGCCAATGGTTAATGCATCCTTGCAAATTGCACACGCTAAGTCATCATGCTTCTCATGTTCCTCACTAATGACCATGCGGGGTAAACTATTCACAAAGGACACAGCTGCAGGAGGAGCTCCACATCTTGAGTTGTCATCCTCGGCAAGATGCTGAAGGAAGTCTTCCAAACCTCGTGCATCAAGATAATCTGAAGGGTCCCCAAGAGCAGGCACCCAAGTTGGTTCCTCAAAGTCACCAAAGAATGCTCTACGAGGCAAAAAATCAGGCGAATGAGGCCTTTGTCCGCCTTGACTTCGAAATAGAAAGTCTTGCACACGAGCTATGGCGTCTGTAGATTGAATCACGTCTTCCTCAGCATCACCTTCTTCCCACTCACCATCTTCCTCTTCCCCTTCTTCTGCTTCTCCTCCTTGGTCATCTAAGTTCCAATGGTTGAGCCCAGCATGCATTGGATCAATATCCGTGTCAGTTTCATAATCACTACCTTCATTTGGTTGATTAAACATCTCGGAATCCAGGAAACCATGCAAGTCTACAGAAGCATCGGAGTCTCCTCCATAAGTACTAAAAGAAACGGCATCACTCTCACCGTGGAACAACCTGCGCCGACCAAAACTGACATTTGATTCACTTTCACCATATAGAGAATCCACATTATCAAAACCATCACTCTCGGTGTCCGAGGGCACCCTTCGCCATCTTCTAGACCCTCTTGGGGTAGTACGAGTACTTGTGCGCCGGAATAACCTACTAGCAGGATCAGCTTCTGTTGATGGATCCTCAGGTCCAGAGACATTCGATTGATTTTGCCTCACCAGATTAATCATATGTGAGAATTGTTGTGAAAAAGTATTCTCTGTGGACTCACTACTGCTGTACCTGGTTCTAGGCGGCCTCCGACGAGACTCGCGTAATGGGGTATCAAGATCTTCAAGGAACAAAAGTTTGCAGTCGCCACAGATGCTAATATTTTCAAGATCACCAGTTGTCTCATTATCAGGTGAAAGGATCTTTTGGCATAAAGAGCAAACTGCATGGATGGATTGGTCAACTTCCAAACTACCACCAACACTACTTTGGGCGGTGTACCGAGGCAACTCCCGAGACATTCTTCGCAAGTTCAAATCCATGAAAACCTGAGAAGAAAAGGGGTAAGAAATGATGAAAGTGCGACCAATAAAGATGAGAATGAAAAGACATGAAGAGAGAAAACAAGATAGGTTGAAGAGCCAGAAAACTCCATGCAACATTTAGTTCACGTGAAAACTATTACAAGATTAGCCAGAAGAGGAAACAACTAAATAAACTAAGAGATGAAGTGCATTGAACAGTTGAAAATTACATGACAGTGCATTTAGTGTTAATGGTTAGTTCTTTTCTTTTCCTTTTGTTTTGGATAACCCCACAATTAAGCAAATATCAATGTCACTAATCAAATACCGCACCACAAACAATTCTGCACAACTTATTGGAACTTTCCAAAATATGCTTAGCTTTCTATATTGTGTATTCACATTACAAGTCAAGAAGGATTTAAACACATGAAAGGTCTTCTTCTTTGCAACACAACTGAAGGTATTAAACTTAAGAGCCCTAACAGCCAAGCAAAAACCTGAGCTTTAGTCGGGGAACATGAGCCTCCAATATGATTTTTGACTGGACAGGGACAAGATGAAACATTGAGCAACGAAAGTAAATAAGGTTTACAAGTACTGAAAAAAAAAAAACAAAGCAAAACAAAACAAAACACATCAACTAAAGGAATCAGATTGAAATCCTCTGTGTTAATGGTTATTTTCATTTCAGAGACTTCTCATTTATCAAAGAAACTGGCAAATTTATACCAATAAACAACTGCCTTTATGTTCAACTTCAAGAAATTGAAATGGAAATAACCTTTATCAGATTATCTCTTCCAGTAAAACTGTATCAAAAACATCAGTTATATTATTTCCCTTATACTTATTTGTAAGGAACCAATTTAAGCATGTTGTTGGGTTCGCAATAAGGATGTAGAGGACTTCAACAGAGATGGAGGTATGGAACTTCAATTGTCAGCATCTTTTTTTGTAAACAATAAAAACAATGACACCCCCAAGAGAACAATTAGCAGAGAGATGAATGCATAAGAGAAACAAACAATGTCCACAAAACAAAAGGTCATCATTCAACCCTCAATAGTTTACTTGTTATCCCAACCGCATCTAATGAACGTACTACGTAAAGGAGCTGAGGTTATGATATGCAGTTATGCACAGATGATATAGATGGAGCTTTATTAAATGATGCTTTAAAACCTGATCGGCATTGCTTTCTGGAAGCTGCTTTTGGCTAGAGTGTTCGGATGACTTTCCAATAAGAGCATACAAAAAGCTTTTTCAAGAAGACTTTGAAACTTATAACGGAGTTTCAAGAAAGCCTACCTTCATTATAACATTATTATTGTTATCACAAAATACGAATATCATTCTTGTCTTATTAAGCTCTTTCAAAAATATAGCTCCAACACTAACCAAAAGGCTACAGCTCTTACTTCTCTTCTTCTGCCATTTAAAAGCATAAGCGAATGCAAAGGCATCCAAATAGCGGGAATAATCAATCAAAAACAGAAGACAATATCATGAATTAAGTACATTACTTCATACGATCACTGCGAAATCTCAACTAGTAAATCTCCTTTAGAAAAAAATATTAAAGATACTATTTGCGCTCCATTAGTAGCGGCACATTCCAATCTTGTGTTAAATTACCAAACAACACCCGATATGTTAATCATTCTTAATCATATTCAACAACCCCTCCCCCCCCGGCGCACAATTTTTTCCCAACAAATGAGAAAAACTAATATCTAACACCAAAGAAATCTTCATTGTTAACACAACGTTATCAACACATCTAATGCCATTTCATTCCCATTTGCTCAATATTTCTTTTCATTTCCATAAACAAAACAAAAACTAACTATTCCAAAAACTAAAACTAAAACTAATTATTGGGAAAAAAAACCCAGAAAGGAAACACAGCAAGCAAAGCTTAGAAAGAAGAAAAAAGGAAAAACAAAATGATGGGCTACGAGTATTTTACCAGATAAGAGCTGGAAAAGGCGAATCCGATGCGATCATTTGGTAGTAGGAGCTTCTAAGAGGCGAAAGATTGTATTTGTAGGCATCATTATTGAATTTTTTTTTAATTTCAAAAAGTCTTCTTTGGTCTTCGTTATCGTCTGCACACTAACCACGACTCGGAAAAAACTCGGAAGTTGGAACTCGGAGACTCAATTCCAACATCAGAAACGCGAAGAAAAGATCTGGGATTTTGATTTTTGATTGTAATTTGTTTCTTTCTTTCTTTCCAGTTATTACCCTCTCTCTCTCACTCTCTTTCTCTCTCTCTACAAAATAAAATTTTTGAGAAAAAAATGCGGAGTTACCAAACCCAAAACTATCTTCAAGCTCCGAAACGGAATCAATCCCGACTTGACTCCACGCTCCTTATAGCGCGTGCTTAATTAAAGTTCTCACTCTTTTTTTTTTTTTTTTTTTTTCTTTTCCCTTTCTCGAGGGTTTATCTCCTGGTGGTAGGGTGAAATCACATGGTAGTTTAGAAAATATGTTTGGTTGATAAATTTAAAATTATTATTTAAAATTATTTTTAATTTATATGTATTTTTTTAAAAAAATATATTATAATGAATCATAAATTGTAATTTTAATTATTATATGAATTCTTAAACCAAACACATTCTTATTTTTTCAAATGTTTACCAAAAAATCTCTATTTTTAAGAGAGTTTTTTTTCCTATTTTATTACTAAAGTTTTTGTTTCATTTGAGAGATTTTTACATAGCATTTGGCAAAATAACCACCTAACTGTTACATTTATATAAAAAGTTGTTATCTGTATATATTTTTATTTTGATGTGATTTTTATCCTATCTAATAGTCAATATTGTATATTACCAATAGGATGCCTTTGCAATAGAATGATCATTTTGTATTCTTCATTATTAAGTTTTATTAGATTCCATCCCTTCAGCTCCTTATTTTTTACTGTTTGGGAAATTATAAAATCACCCCACAAGATAGTATGCATAAATAAATGTCCCTCGACTTCTATTGTTTTGTAACTTGAATCCCTAAATTAAAGATCATGATATCTTAGTCCTTGAATTCTAGAAGGAGTGGTGGGAATCCACTAGATAGTTGACCTTGTCATTCCAACGACTTAGGCATATGTAAAACTTTAAATTAAAAGTTTAATTGCCATAGACATGAGCCATCAAAATCGGGATATGTAAAAAACATTTGTCATTTTAAACTTGCAGAGAAACTTCACGAGTGTTATCAATGACATTAACTTTTAGAACTCGATGAGTCGAATGATGAATTGCTTATAACACATTTACATCGATCTTAACAATACAATCGTGGTAGTAATAACTCTGAGTGAACAACATCCTTCACGAACAACTAGAGATTCGGCCACATGAGGCAAGAATTTACATTTTAATATATTTCCAACAACACCTAGAACGATCCCATATACATCTCTAATCACCACTCTAACACCAATGAAATTGCTACAGTCTTTAACTTTGCATCAATGTTTACTTTAAGTTTACTATGGCTTAGTTTGGTAGTGCTGTAGATTTTAGAAAAATTACTTTTAGCTGTGTTGAAAGAAAAAATAGCTGAGTGTTTGGTAAACTGTAATTATAATAGATGTGCTGGTTCTAAAATCAGTGTAATAGCGTTTGGTAAATTTTGATGTTGAATTGATGTGGGTATTTAAAATGCCCGTTCACTTCACTGATTCGAGTTTAGAATTCGAGTTGAGATGTGACTTTATGTGAGAGCTTTTTACTGTAGCAAAAAAGTTAGATGTGATTGTTTGTGAGAGCTTTTTACTGTAGAAAAACTCAAATTCTAAACTCGAATTAGCGAAGTGAACGGGGCCTAAAATAGACATTGTATGAAACTTAAATATATATAATTGTTTTGGTATTTAGAAATATTTATTTAACTTAAAAAAAAAAAACATAATGTGATTTTGAATTTTTTAATAATAAATTTATGATAATTAATTCTTTTTTTTTTTTCATTTCTTCATTCACAATATAATTACAACTAAAAAGAGCATTAGTGAGTAATTAATTTATTGAACAAAAAAGTACATTCCATGTTCAAAAACTGACAGTCATTAAAAGAAAAATAGACATTGTATGAAACTTAAATATATATAATTGTTTTGGTATTTAGAAATATTTATTTAACTTAAAAAAAAAAACATAATGTGATTTTGAATTTTTTAATAATAAATTTATGATAATTAATTCTTTTTTTTTTTTCATTTCTTCATTCACAATATAATTACAACTAAAAAGAGCATTAGTGAGTAATTAATTTATTGAACAAAAAAGTACATTCCATGTTCAAAAACTGACAGTCATTAAAAGAATTAAGTCGTGTTCATTAAACTTGTCGCAATTTGATCTCGTATTTCAATCATTTCTTGTGATAGTGAAGTTTCATCTTCTTCTACATTGTCCTCCAATTGATGCTCTTCAAAAGTGAAAACACAATACCTTCCTCAAAAATCTTGAAAACCAAACTGGTGTTCATATCACAGAAAGAGAGCATCTTCTCCCATGAATCCTATCCAACATTTCAACATATTTTTGCAACTTCCCTTCTTTACACAAAGAGCTAATCAATGTTCTAATTGTCGATTGACTTGGGTAAATTCTCCTCCAAATCATATGCTCATAAATCCTCCAAACCATATTGTTCCCATTAGATTTCTCAACAACGTGTATAAAAGTGTTGAAACTCACCAGATTTAATGAAAACCCATGTTCTTCCAAATAGCAACAAACATCAAAACCAGAGTCAAACATTCTCAACCTAGAATAAGACTGCACAAGCAGATCAAACACAAATGGGTTTGAATCAGTAATCTTGTAACAACTTAGTAGTGAATCAACCACCAAGAACTTGGAAGAATCCCCTGCATTTTTCTTCAAAACCGTTTCGATCAAAGCTCTAGCGTTCAAGTTCAGCCGAGCTCGGACCAAGATGTGAATGGCTAAGCAGTAAGACCGAAGGCAATGTTGGAAATTTACTCTGTGCTGCCCAGTGGAAGAAGCCTAGAGCCCATTTTGCATCAATAGGTTGCTCTAATTCCAAGAGTATTTTCTCGACGAGTTGTTCATTGAACTCGATGTTATGGAATTCCCTAGAGAGGGTGTCCCAAGTCCATCCGCTTCTGAACGCATTGCATATGGCTTTGACAACATTATTTGGAGCTGTTGGTTTTGTTACTGTATGAATCAAGTGAGATGGCTCTGAACGAAGATTGAAACAACATAGTTGCCAAGGAGATTTCAAGGATTTGAAGATTAGAGATGGGACTATTTGACGCGGTAAGCTCATGTCCTGTGAAACATAGGAAACAGTTGTATTAAAAATCATCTTCTACAAAAAAAAAAAAAAAAAAAAAAAAAAAAAAAAAAATTAAAACCATTAGCATCAATGAAAAATGCATATAACGAGAGACCATTACCATATTTTTAATCTTATACCGTACATCACGAGTATGTACAATCTCTTTTTTTTTATAAGAAACATGAAACTTCATTGATCAAGTAAAAAATACAGAAGTTTCAGGATGGATGAGAAATCCGTTGATAAGGAAACAAAGAGAAGAAAACAAAAAACAACAAATGAAAAACTAAACCCAGAATGCAAAACAAGGACAAAAAAACCAGAAAACTAGAAAATAGATTTTGTGCCCCATCTTATTCAAGATGTCATCCTAACTTAACAAGATAAGCAAAAGCAGAAAATTTTTAAAGTAAGAATTTGTTGAAGACCACAAAGGTGCTAGGTATTTTACTTTCTCGAATCAATCTTCAAAAGGCACCTCTTTCTCCTCGAAAACTCTATAATTTCTCTCAAGCCAGAGGACCCCAAATAATAGCTAAAGTCAGAGCCCACCAGATTGTCTTAGCCTTTTTGTCCCTACAACCCTATTCAAACTATAAGAGCACTACGTCATGTTGCAAGAGCAATAAAGCATATGTATTTCACAAACTAATTAGAGAAATATAACTTTACCCTTTTGTCTTAACCTATTTTTGCAAATTCAGTTGGATCCGAAGGAAATCAGAATTTGCCTAAAACAGCAAAAAGTCCAGAGGCTAACTAAAACCTTCATTATTTTGCTTCTCCACGATGTTTACCATCATTTTCCCACGGATTCTTGGGAACCAAACACAAAAACAACAACAAAAGAATTTTAATTCCAACTGAAAAACAAAAATGAAAGAGAGAAGAGAAAGAAAGTTACCTGGAAAGGTTGAGGAAGGGAAAAGCGCTTGAAAAGAGGGAGAAGTTCTTGAGAGAGAGAGCGGCGAATGGAGCACCGAGCACGGAGCCAGAGAAGAGAAAGTGAGCGGCGGAGAGAGAGCACAGAGAAGAGAGAGAATGGAGAGAAGAGAGAGATGAGTTGATAAATGTGATTGGCAAGATGGTCATTTTTTAATTTCATTGGGGGTAAAATTGGGCATAAGAAACTTTCATTAATATGGCTTATCAGATTCCAGCATAAGTTGGAAGCAGAATCAGCCTTAGGCTGATTCTGCTTTTAGCTTCAGATTGTTAACAAATTGTTCAAAAATCTATTTTTGTGCTTTTTACCAAACGGTTTTATCAGCTTTAGCTTCAGCTATAAGCGCCTTTTCCCTCCTAGAATCAATACCAAACTGAGCCCATGCCTTGAAGGGTGCCAAGGAACTTTTAGATAGTCCTTGCATATTATTCTTTTAATATTCTCTCTTCGGTAAAATTGGGAAAAAAATGAATGAACGAGGGAATAGCCAATTCTGGGGTGTAAATAAAAGAAATGATGGTGCTATCAGATTCGACGAATTTGATAAATTCATAATTTACCACAATTCTAAAATTTGAAAATATCTTGCCAAGTAAGTATGATATTTACCAATTTATTTACTTAGTATGTTTACCTAATATTTGCCGATTTATTCATTTAGAAATTACATTATTTACTATTGTTATCTAATATTTACAATTTTTTTTACCTGGTGTATATATTACTTAGCAAATATTTACCAATTATATTAGCATTATTAATCATTTCTCAATAAATACATTATTTATTCCAAGATAAAAAAAAAATTCAAATTAAAAACTCTAATCACTAATTTTCTCAAAACCCCCAAATTAAGAAAAGCCTAAAGTCCCAAATTAGAATAACCCTAACCCTAACTCTTTCGAGCTGCCGCCACGACCAACATAACAAAAAAGGCACAACGTTTTGCACTCGTGGTGAGATCGCTCACGACAACATCTAACTACGAGGTTATTGGATGGAAGTCTTAACTTCCTTTAGAAAGGGCAGACGAGATAGGGGGGAGAAAGAGATATAACGACAGGGAAAAAAAAAAAAAAAAGTAAACCCTAGATCTATGAGAAAGAAAGAGGACAGAGCAATAAAGAAAAATCATTAAGGACCGTGCTTTCAAAATCAGTCTTTTACGATTAAATAGCCATTTACTACAAATTATTGCAAATAGGCTCTTTACTACATTAAAATTTTTAAAGCGGTTCATTTCCTACCAAATCTCAAATGGGAAGTCTAAAAAGAATGCACCTTCATAAGAGAGAAATAATATCAATTTCGTTTTCATTTTTCACGTTTTCCGAAATAAAAGGCAGAGATTAAAAAGGAAAACCTGTTTAGAGAAAAAAAAAATGAAAAAATAAATTTAAGTCATTTTTCATTTTCAGTTTTGGGTGGATGTATTTTTTTGACAAGTAGGTGTGGGTTTAAATGAATTAATGAAGTGCTCTTAAATTAAAAATAAAAATTGTATAACTAAATAGACTTTCAGTTTTTTTTATACTAAAAACAATCTCTTAATAAAACTACAAAACGTATTTTTAGAAACGATTCTTGTCTAGATTAAAAACATTTTCATTTTCAGTTTCATATAAAAAAACAGAATCATTTTAGAACTAATTCTAAACACACCTAAAGATTTACCTTTTTTAAAACATGTTAAGATTTTTATCCTCACTTTTTCTCATCTTACATCTGACAATTATATAATCTGATAAATGTAACTTTTTTATTCCCGTGTAATATTATTTATATGTGTGTAACAATCAATTTATTATTTAGGTGTAATACTCAATATTATATATATTGAATTGTATTTTTGAAATGTTATAGTCGAGTGTTACACGCTAATATGAAAACTGGACTGATTTGACTGCCGGACTCAAAGACATTTCTTATGAGCTTGACCAATATAATTCTACTAGAACACCACGGAACATAAAAGAGGGTAGATTCCCAAATTTTCTCTTCCCAAAGTGTATTCCAAAACTTGTCATTGATTCATTGGGCCTAAATTGGTCCAGCAATTTCTGAGCAGGGCCAGGCCAGCCAAGAAAATAAAAGTAAGAGTGGAAAAGGAAAGAGCAGGACAGATAATTGGTTGCTACTTGGAAAGTGCAAAGACGCTTTTTCCTTCCATTTTCCGTTGTTCCTCACTCTTTTCACTATTCACTTTTTTTTGGAGTCTCTGAAACAGTAAACAGATAAAAACATTATTGTCAAAACTTGTAACCTCCTTTCTTAATACAAAATCCTTTTTCTTAATATGGTCCCTCCAATTCCATAATTCATTGCATTCCAAGCTCTCCCAAATCCCACCCATTAAAATATCATTATTATTGTTATCCTTTTTTTCTTTCTTTTCCCATCTCTTGTTTATATTATACTTAATAAGCATTATTAGCTAGCTAAAATCATGTCATATAAACATTAGCAACCAAATCAGAGCAACAAATTATAGGATTTAATTCCCTTTTCTTCTTTTAGGATTTTTAATCTCATTGTGGACGTTTAGCTCATAAATTTAGAATCATTATTAATTTATGTGTATTTTTTTATAAAAAAATATTATAATAAACCACGAGCTATGATTTAAATTATAGCACGAATAGACACCATGTAATAATAATAATTGTCTTTGGGTTCTCTGCATTTCTTGCAATATTCAGTCCTTAAAATAAATAAAAAAATCACTTTTTCCTTTTCAAAATAGAAGCTTAAAAAATCACTTCACTTCCTCAAACCAAACCCCACATTTCATCCGCACCAAATATTTTTCAAGCTTTCTGCGTTCTGACCTGCTTTTTTTTTTTTTTTTTCCTTCTTCTTTTTGAAAAGCTAAGAGAGAAACTAGCACATTGTTTCTTCCAATCTGCATCAATGGCCAGGTGGGTTTTTTGGTGTTGAAGAGAATGTGGGCACTAAAGTAAATTGGGCTTTCTTTCTTTCTTCTCCTCAATAAAATGGAATGTGGGTTTTTGTGATTGTTTGTTTTTATGCATTTTACACACTTTGAATAAACAAAAAAAAAAAAATTAGAAAAGTCAAAGAAGAAGAAGAAGAAGAAGGAAGAAGAGTAATCCGTGGTGCCTTTGGATGCATGGAAGGCCCACCCGCCTAGGCGCGTGCCTCTCACGTGGTTTAGCACTACTATTTTCTCACTGAAAATGGAGTGTGAATTTGGTAATCAAAATGCTGAGGGACCAGCCTCTCGCACAAGGTCCAGAAAAAAGAGAAAAATCAGGCCTCTTCAAGAAGTAGCCTCTGCTTCACCTCCACTTAAGAAGGTCCAATTTTTTTTCTTTTTTTTTTTTTTTATGTTTGAAATTATCATGGTATATATATGTATGTGTGTGTGTGTGTGTGTGCATTAATGGGTTTTGTTTTATGTGCGCAAATGTAACTTGGTTTTTTTATCTTTGTTTAGTTTAGTGCGTTATACTGTTATGTAGTCATGTTGTTTACTTCTGCATGACTTTCTATGGGCTGATTTTTAAGTGCCTTTTTTCTCCCTTTTAAAAGGTTTTATTGGTAATGTTTACTACATTAATCGTTTTTAGGTCAATTCTATGTAGGGTATGAAAAATACTTGATGAAAATTTGACGGTTAAAAATTGCGTAGGGTACGAAAAATTTGGTTATTTTGAATTGTTAGTTTTCCATTTGTTTCACAAGTCACACATGGCTTGCAAGGTAAAGCAATTTTGTATGGTTTCTTTGCTCCTTGTTAAGAATTTTTATGGATCATATTTAGTATGCAATCCCAACATTCTGTTATATGAGTTTAGTTTCATGACCACTTTAAAATGGAATGCAGGGTAGTGGAAGATCCAGACATGAAGATCATCAAGCTAATAGTGGTTAGACTTAGCATTTTCGCCTGGGGTTTGTCTGTTTCAAGCCTTTCGCGATTTTTCCGCGTGTGGTCATAAGTTGTTATTTGTTTATTGTCAGATCAACGGATTGTGCAGGAAAAAGACAGCACAAAGCATGAAAAACAAGGTACCCTCTTTGGTTGGCCTTGTTTTTTCTTTACTGAAATTACACTGTTTGTTCTACAGGAGGTGAAAGTCAGATTGTTGTTTAATTATTTCAGCGTCACTTTTTACCTATCTAAGAACAAGAATCTAATCTTGGTCTGTTAATTCATAGTTCATAGTATTTTATTTGAAATGTTTGTTTAACATAGTTGTTGCTTGTGGTAGACTTATGGTCCGCCCCGCAATCCAAGCCATGGCTTCCGGAAAAACGCATACTTGAGCTCATCCTTGATATATTACAGAGGTGGGCATTTTTTGCTTATAATTTTTATTTAGCATCTTCAGGGTCATGACTGAAGCTCTTACGTCGTTTGAACTTGGAATTATGCGTAAAAAACACTCTTCGATTCATAAGGCAAAGGAGCTTTTAGTTCTATTCCCAATTAGAAAACATCTTGCTTATTTTGTTGTATAAATCTTTTAAATTTCAGGAGAGATAGCCATGAAATATTTGCGGAACCGGTAGATCCAGAGGAGGTGTGTACTTTTGCCGCTGGTTTCTTGGTATTATATCTGGACGCTTTATGAGCCTTATCTCATTAATTACTCATTCGTGGAGTTTCTTCTCTTTTATAAGGTTGAAGACTACTATGAAATCATTAGAGAGCCAATGGATTTTGGGACCATGAGGGCTAAACTTCATGAAGGAATGTATCAAAGTTTTGAACAATTTGAGGTTCGCTTCTCATTCGAACATTTTGTTCTCCAAGTATAATTGTTCATGCAAAATCCAGTTATCTTATTTAAAATATTCTGGAAAAGTTATCTTTTTTCTCTTTCCC
>NW_010384344.1:734831-774496 GCF_000414095.1 Morus notabilis
CTTTCCCTAAACTAGGGATGTTAGAAACATAAATTATCTTTCCTCAGAGTTTATTAGTTTAATTTCTCCCATCCAAGGCTACTTCTAAAACTTTTGTTCTCGGGACAGAGTGAAATGAAGAAAGAAGCAGCTCAACTAGATCAAATTTGAATGCTGAATATTCTGGTGTAATCTAATTAATCATGTCTTGCAGGCAAAACGAATTCAGTATTGCTTATATCTCAATTTTATTTATTTTTTTTTTTTGTAAAGAAAATCAGATGACTCCAACTCACAACTTATTAGTTATGCATTACTCATACTTATATCAAAGTTACAACAATCTCTCTCATGGGAATGTAACCACAACCATATCTATACAAGTAAACTGCCAGGAAATATCTGACCGATATTCTTATACTGTCATGCAGCATGATGTGTTTTTGATAACAAAAAACGCAATGCATTTTAATTCTTCAGCTACCATTTATTTTAGACAGGTAAGCTCACTAGCCCAACGAGGTTTGGATCACCATAATCGTACGAACTTCTAACAAAAAGAACCCACAGAATTTATCTTTAAGCGAATAATTCTTACAGGCCCGTGCTATAAATGAGCTAGCTACTAAGGTCTTTCATCTTCTGAAAACACATCCTGAGAGATTTGAATTGGAATTCTTGGAATCAAGACGGAGAAATGGTCGGGGGCCCCAAGGCGAAGCTGAGAATTCGGTTTGTAGAACACGTCCTAGAATTGCTAGAAATGTGAAATCTAGCAGTGTGGCGATTGATGAATCATCAAAATCCACAATGTCATTAAGTGCTTCTTCAATCATAAGGAAACGCGCCCCGTTGAGAAATTGGTGCTCTGGTTTCAGTACTTATTTAGATGCAAGAGATCAAGAAGTTTCTTGTGGTAAGAAGTGAAATCTGATCCCTTGTTAAAACCCCTTTGACAGTATGCTTGAGAAGGACAATAATACCTCAACACGAATTGACGGCATACTAGTTTTGATGAAATTTTAACTGAAATACAACATAAAGGGTACTTCTCTTATTTGGCCATCCCAGATTCAATTGTATATGGCATTTTGTTCTTATATAATTGGAAAAGGGACTAGCCTAAATTTAGTTTCACATGTGTGTTTTTGAAAACATCTAAAGCTCATTTTAATAGGTACACACGTGACCTTCAATGTAAATTGATTTTCATCCTTTCTGTGGCTTGTAATTGAAAGTCGTATTTATCAGAAATAGGAAAATACATCAATTTCTACAAAAGTATTTGGTTTGCCTAGGTGGGTAGGACTATTTTCCTTTTTTCTCCTTGAGGACTTTTTGTTTTGGAGTTTTTAAACTGAGGTAAGAAGTTTTCGCATAAACTTCTCTAATCTCTCACATTGGGGTATGGGTTCCAGACTTTTGTAAGCATCATTAGGTCTGGGAACTTTTACAATTTTAACCACAGGAATTGCTAATGCTCGCCTGAATTCAAAGGTTATACCTGAACTAAAATTTTATTTGCTTTCTCTAACAGGTGCCGGTGATGACGGAAGATCAAGATCTATTGAAGCAGCAAGGCGCTGTACATATGAACCTTGGATATCATTCCTTGATGAAAAATCTAGCAAAAAAAACCAACTAGAGCTTGTGAGTCTTTTGTGCTTGCACTAAATGAAATACTTTGCTATCTGAATTTACCGTAGGAGATTTGATGTGTTTCAATCATGCCTTACTAAATGATGTATCAAGATGTACCCTATTCAAATTAACTGCATTTTCTTCTGTTGGATAGGTGATTCAACAGGATATCAGCTACAGGGAAAGCTTAATGTTGTTTGCTAAAGATTTAGGACCAGTAGTCCAGATGGTTGCCGGACGGAAATTACTTGGATGGTTCCCAGCGCAAAAAAGTTCATTTTCCATGATATCCAGCAGTAATGACGGGGAACCTAGTAGTTTCGATTCTGTTTTCTCTGCTCCAATATGTCAGAATTTCCTTGACCAGATTCGCAGGCATCCTAGTATTGTAGAAAATTCCAGGGACAGAATGGATTTAGATGATGATAAGAAAGAAGAGGAGATGAATATAGGAGACAAAATGGGTACAACATAGCTGAAAGTTCAAGACGGAAGTGATACAAGCGGTCCAAGTTTTTGTTTCTATCACAAACTTCATCAAAACCAAAGCAGTGAGAGTCACTTGTGCTGATCTGGAGATTTCAATTTCTTGCGTCCAGGGTTCAAAAACGTGGGCAACAAGTCAACAACAATGGTAGACAACACGAAGTTGGACATCGAAGCAGGAACATTGGAGCTGGCTTTCGAGCATTCCCATTTAAATTCAGCAAAACTTGAGCTGAAAATCATGGACGCATCGAATTTTAGTCACTCGGAGATCTCCACGAGTAAGTTGAGTTCTTGTTATCTTCGAGAAGATAATCACGCGAGAGCTGAACAAGGCCCATTTTTTGTAGTTACCAAGTCATGTGAAGCTGGCCGGGCCACGACATTTGATTGATGCAAGACTTCCGCATCGCAATTCATATTCGATTTACCGTATTTAAGGGCCCGGCTTGGTCAGACAAATTCTTTGGGACAGGATACATTTTTGCAGCAAAGTTATGGTGCTGAAATGACCCTTTTGAGAAATGAGTAAATCCCATACCCTTTTCTTTTCATGTCAAGATTGGAGTTGAGAATTCAGTGCTATGTTGGTCATGGGCTGTCTACAATCTTGAATAAATACTCACCATAGCCCACAGGGATTTCCTTTTCGAAAATGTAAATTTGTAAGAAACTTATGGACTGAAATTTTCAAAGTACTGAAAATTCATTGCTTAAAGCGTCATCTACTATTCCTTGAGTTTTTTTTTATTTTTATTTTTTTAAAAGGTCATCTACTATGGCTTCTAGTTCTCTCGTTCGCTCTTTTAACTTGGGAGTCTGAGATTAGAACTTTACACCATGAAGATGTAGAATTACCGTCATGTTATGCTTGCGCAATGGTTTTTATTTTTATTTAAAACATTTCTAATGTAATATTAGAAATAATGTGTTAATTGTAAATTTAATATTTTTTTATTGTAATGTTATAATTACTGTGTTAATTATAAATTTAATATTTGAATGTAAAAAATATTTTCTAATACAATGCTATTTATTGTGTTAAATTTCTCATATGTTATTTTTTGTGACAAATTTCCTACTAAGTATAGTATCATTTTTTATTGTAATGTTATAATTAATGTGTTAATTATAAATTTAATATTTGAATGTAAAAAATATTTTCTAATACAATGCTATTTATTGTGTTAAATTTCTCATATGTTATTTTTTGTGATAAATTTCCTACTAAGTATAATATCTGAGAAATTTTGCATTTAATTATTATTAGTTGAAATGTTTATTTTTTTATGTAATTAATGTAACTTTTATATTTTCTAATTATTTAAAAATAAAATTTTACTTTTACAACTTTTAAAACTTAATAATTACAAAAAAAAAAATAAATTTAACATTTCAAATAACATTATATATTAAAATAAAAATAAAAATAGCATACCATATCATAATTTTTTACATTACATATATAATCAATATTAATATTTATATTGAAGATGTTCTTCAACTGCTATTTTTTGGCAATGAAGTGCCACACATAGCTTGGTCCACTTCTTTGGTTTAATGGTGGACCCACTTCTTTTTTGTTTTAAGGGAGAAAGAGAAAAATAGGCCAAGACTTGAGATGAATTAAAATTAATAGGCCAATAGTTTACATAAGTTAATAAATAGGCTAAATTACTGTTTTCGTCCATAACTTGTTGGGTTATGAACCATAACTTGACAAGTTATTCCCAATTTTTGTCCATAACTTGTCTGGTTATGAACCATAACTTGATAAGTTTATCCATAACTTATCTGGTTATGAACCATAACTTGACAAGTTATGGCCTATTAATTTCTATAACTAAAAGTTGGCCTATATACTTTCTTAAGCTTTTCATATTGGCATATTTCCTACTATTTCCCTTGTTTTAACGGCGGGCTTGAATTGAGAAAGGATTAATAGAGATATTTTTAGGATACCTAGTTTTGTAGCGTGTGCTGTATGTATTGTTGTGTTAGAAACACTTGGAAGACTTTATTATTTATTAAATAATGAGAAATTTATTTATACAACTATTAAAGGATTTTTAATTTTATTTTAAAAATAAATATGTGTAAAGATAACAATTGACCCAAAAATAATAATTAAGAACACATTTGAAGAAAATTATTTTAACTAACCAAAAATAAAATAGGAACACACGTGACAAAAATTACTCATAGAAGTAAAGTGATGAACAACATATTTTTAAAAAACACACAAAAAATAAAATGTAAAAAAAATCACAAAAAATAAAGATAAAAAGTAATAAAAAAATAGAGGAGCTGCCATGCGGCAGCCCCATAGAGAATGTTGATTAGCTCAGTATTAAACTTTGAGGATAGTGTCAATTTGGTCTCTAAAATTTTAACACGTCTTTAAATTTTCATTTTTTGACAGTTTTAGTTTAACAGTAGAGTTGATGAATAATTTCTGAAATTTAACAAAGATAATCATCTATCAAGTGATAATTTAAAATTTTACAGAAAGAGTTTTGTTATATGTAAAATTTTCTTTTTGTCACTATTAAAAACTTATTAATACTATAATATTTTGCACATATTTTAATTAATTATGCAAAATTTTCTATTATTATTCGATAATCATATCGTTATCTAGGTTAAATTTTAAAAATTATTTATCAATTTTACTATTAGAGGCTAAAACTATTAAATAATGAAAATTTAAGGATTAAATATGCTAAAATTAAAAGATCAATGACTAAATTGTCACTATGTTTAAAGTTCTGGGACTACTTGAAGTAATAAACCAGTATTTTTAAAAATAACTCAAAAAGATTTTTGTTTTTTTAAAAAAGAAGCAATTACTATAATTAAAACCAACAAAAAAAATTAGAAATTCTTTTCAGAAGCCGGTAAACAGAGAATACATAACAACTGAGAATACTCTATAAGCATGCAGAAAGTCATAAGCGCGTGGAGACTTATTCCAAAGTTTGATAAATATGATGTACCCATTAGACAAAGCTTGACGTATATATTTTATATTTATCAAAAAAAAAAGTTCATGTATTTATCAGACGACTAACCAATGCTTCATTCTGATCATAAAAGGCTAAAAGCAAAAACAACAAATCTTTTTTTTTTTTTTTTTTTTTTTTTTTTTTTTTTTTTTTTTTGTCTTTATGGGAAAGCCGAAAATCTTGCATCATATGTTAATGTCCTCTTGGCTGACCCACCCCTCCCAATTGCAAATTTTTTGGCGTGAATTAGGAGAATATCACTTTAAGAAACATTTATACCAGGAATTACTATTTATTATACCTGTAAGAATTGTTTATATAGTGGTTGAATTAGTTTTTTTAAAAAAATGAACATTTATGTATCATCCGCCGTAAAACTGTAAATTTAATATGGACACTTATAAATTATAAATTAGACTATTAAAAAATTAATTTAATAATAAAAAAAATTGCTATTGGCATTAGCAATTCTTACTTGAAGAGCTACCATCACTTTTAAAGTAGGATTAATTTCATAAGTATCTCTTAAAGTATGTATTTTATTTTAAATTGTCCCTTGATTTTTTAAAACAATTTAAAATATTCCCTAATACATAGAAAATGAATCAAAATATCTCCTCCATTTATTTATGTCTATAATTCTAACAGATTTAATGACGTGACATTGATTTTAAATTAATAAAAGGTATTAAGTTCTAATTAAATCAGTGCAAATGATTATTTTATTAAAAAAAAGAAGTAATAAATTGAAAATAAAAATACGACTTCAAAAAAATAAAAATTAAATAAATCAACAAATTTTTAAATGAAAAATGCAAAAGAACAAAAAAGAAAAAGAAAAAGAAAAAGAAAGAGAGAGAGAGACGTCTTCTTCGTCTTCTTCACCTTTCTCAAAGTATAGACCAAACTCCATAATCGAACACCAAAACAATAAAAACAATAGATCAAATCTTCAGATAAAAACAAACAACAAATCTAATATCATTCAACATCTCAAAATTTAGAAAAATGCCCAATTTAAAAAAAAATGAAAAACCAGATCTGTACTTTGAGATCTGTAAAAGAGAAAAAAAACACAAAAAAAACCAGATCTCAGGCCGAGCAACCCAGGGACGGCCGTCAGCCCCACCCTTCTGCGACCTAGGCCCATCGCCGCCGTTCAACCCAACCGCGGCGCCCTCATCCGCGCGCGAACCCTGCCCCCCGCACAACGCCGAAAAATCCCGATGAAAGATTGCATCAACGCCTTCAAACTTCCTCTCCCTCACTTTGATTGTCGTCGGAGAAGGGACTATTGCCGTCGAGAGGAGGAGGTGGAAGCTGGATTGGTGCTCTGAGCTTGAGTGGGTTTTGAAAAGAAACTTCAGATGTTTTGTTATTTTTTTCAATTAATTTTCTGATAATTAATCCTTTTCAGTTCAATTTCAGATGTTTTATGAATTAAAACGGAAGTAGATGAAGGGATATTTTGAATCGTTTTTTATATATTAAATGGTATTTTGAACTGGTTAAAAAAATTAAGAGATAATTTGAAATAAGGTATATGTATTTATGAAATTAATCTTAATTATTAGAATTCAAATATGTCATTTTTTTAAGAAAATTAAAAAATTAATTTACATGTAAAAGTGATAAGAATGAACGACTAGACTTTATGTGATATCTAATCTAATTTAAACCCAATTCTTCGGTGCATTCTTTTTAATAAGAAACCAACTTTTCTGAGTTGTCACTTAACATTTTGCCTTAAATCTCCTTAACGTATCCTTTTAATTTTACTTAATTTTATTTAGTCCTTACGTTACCTAGTTGTTACTAAAATTGCCAGACTATACAATAATAAAACTTTCGAGCTTTCTTTTTCCAGTCTATTTAAACTCCATTCTGAATTACTCAAAAAAAAAAAAAAAAAAAAACTCTATTACCAGAAAGTATCTTTTGAGAATTCGAACGGTAATGAAAATGGTAATAGAAATGAGAATGAGAATTGTAATTATAATGGAATGGAAAAAAAAATTGATTCATTTATTTAGTTGTAATTTTAAGAATTCTTTGAATGGAACATGAATATTTTTATGTTGACAAACTTACCCTTATGTTATATATAACACTAATATTTTATCTATCAATATAATATATAAAATGTAATATAATATAATAAAATTATTATTATATAATATATTATATAATTATGATATATAATATAACAATATTATTAAAATTATTAATATAATTATAATATTATATTTATTATATTATAAGATATAACTACTATATAATATATTTTAATTATATTATAATATTAAAAGGTAATTATAGAAAAAAATAAAAAAAAATTAGAATAACTATTCCTCTCATATGAGAAAAGAATAATGATTCACTCAAAATGAGTGAATGATCATTTCTTTTGAATGATCGTTCCTTTTTTATAAATCCAACTAAACAACAAAATAAAATTTTATTACCATTCATTTCCGCCTAACTAAACACACCCTAGTACTTCAATATTCTACCACTTCAAATCTATTTTTTTAACCCACTATTGCATTGTTGTTCACACACCCCTATAAACTCCGAATTTTCTGGCAACATTACCAAAAAAGAAAAAAGTGTGCTACAAACAGCGAGAATAAGATGTACTATTGCAACGTATAAATAAGGCTTTAATGGAAAAAAGGAGGTGAAAGTATTAAAAAAAGACAGCTTGGCAGAAAAGAAAAGTTTATTACATCATTAAATACTAGGTTTGCAAGGGATAAGATTTGCTAGAAAGTAAAAAGAGAGCTTCAAGTTTTACTTGTTAAAAAAAACTAGAGAAATTAGGATTTTTGAGTTTTAAAGGGTTTGTTCTTTTTGGAGTAAAACTCAAAAAAAAAAAAAAAAAATGAATTCAAGTTATAATTTTGTTTAAGTTTATATTTGTTTATAAAATTTAATTTTGAACTTGAGTTTTAATTTAAGTTTTGAGTTAAAATCTGCGTTTAAGTTTCCCCTTCAACTCAAGTTCTTAAATTCAAACTCAAGTTAATGAACAATATTTTTTTATTATTAAAAACATCGTAACTTTTTCATTTTAATTCTTATTGAGATAATTTTTTTTCTATGTGTTCACAATGAAGAGACGAATAAAATCACACCCATATACCCTATTAAAATTTGTCATCACCATTGAGTTTTTATTAAAATACTATCTAAATACAAATTCAAGTTTTGACCCACTCAAACACAAACTCAAATAGATTTTTAATTCAAATCATAACTCAAATATGCACATCTAAACACAAACTCAAGTTACAACTTCAACTCAAATTATAACTCAAATTCAACTCAAAATTTACACTCAAATTACCGTAACTTAAAATACAACCAACAAGCCCAAAATATCTAGAGATCACTCCGAAAAAAAAAACCTGGAGATTTATAATTATGTATCTCATCGGTGTGTGAGTGATTATCGTGGGTGACAAGGCGTGTTAGGTTGAAAAAAAAAGTTCTGTTTTTTTGTTACTTTTATATATATAATGATGTCATATTTTTCCAATTTATAGGGGTATCTTAGAAGTCAAGTGTGACGTGTGAATAGAAAACTATAAGTTGCAATAGAAAACTATAGTTTTGGTATTTTAAAAATTTACATGACCAGTTTAGCATTGTTATGTTGTTTAAAGTTACGGTGATCAGAAGTATGTAGAATTTTTTTTCTTTATAAAGTTGTCGTGAATATATATTAAAAGCTGAATTTTAAGTGCTTGATAAACTATAGATAAAAATTATTGTGAGAATATATAATAATTAAAATAAACATTATTTTCATTAAATGTAATATTTTATCACATGCTTATAGTTTAGTTTTCATTTCAAATGATAAGATCTACATTAATCAATTTTAATAATAAAATTCTAAAAAGTATTTATTTTTTTTATTATCTAAAATACGTCTGAAAAGTAAATTACTTTTATTTTAAGAAAAGATTACGATAACAAAATAAATAACGAATGTTGTTGCTATTTGTCAAATATTAATAAGTGTTAACAAAATATTTGAGCAAAATTATTATAGTGTATTCATTAAAGAACTTGTATTTTTTAAAATAAACATTTAAAAAAATATGCTTTTAGTTGTTAGAAAATAAAAAGTAAACTGAATAGATTGAAAATTATGCCTTAACTTAGTTTATGCATTTAAACCAGTGATTCTTGATTTGACATTTAAAATTTAAATTTTTTTATAAGAGAAAAATATTGTAGCAGAATTAAAACAATGAGTTTAAACTCATGAAACAAACAAGCCTTAAAAATAGTTTTGCAGTTTAAATATTAAGAATAGTTTAGTAAATTTACACAATGCTAGCAGAAGTAGTTTTTCAAAAACAATCCCTAATATCTCTCTTAAATTATACTTCGGGACAACAAAAATAAAAAATTTCCCAAGCATAGGTTATATTCTTCAAGAAGAATCTAAAAGCAAACTCCAAAAGCAATCCCAAAAATCCTCTTGGCTTGCGTTGGAAGTTGTCAAGTTTAGATATTAACCGACATTTATTTAAATATTAAAAATGATAAGGTGGTCGTGCCTTCAAACTTTTTGCAAAATGTTTTTTCCCACCTCGTCTATGTCAAATTAATACAACACTTTCCTCAATAAACAAATGTGTGCGTTTTTTTTTTATTTTAAAGTTGTATTCATGTTTCTGAGTTGAAAAATTGAAACGAATTTCCATTCATAACTTATAATATACATCGAATCATTTTTTTCAACCTTCTCCTATTTACTGGTGACAGTTTTATTTTATTGTACATGGTAAGTGAGCAAAAGGGTGAAGATTGAAGTTTCAAACAAAGGCATGTGAATTCGAGTTGAGAACTTAAGTCATAAAAGTGAATTTTATATGAGAAAAAAATACTATAATAAAAAAATTGAATTTAAATTTTTATGAAAAAAAACACTGTAGCAAAATACTTTGAGTTGTGATTTTATTGTGAAAAGAATATCCCTTAAATATTTAGCATGCACAAAGATTTTCATCTAAAATTTAACGTGGTTTTAAAAGTACTCTATAACACTATTAAATTTAGAAATTAAATTTAAAAAATAATTTACCAAAAACTAAAATTTAAAAGACAACTTTTTGGTATTCTTCCTTAAATTATACAGTGTCACTTTCAATTTAATCCTTTTCATCGGTTAAATATTAAAAAGAGAACAAAATATGAATGATATTCAGTTAGTAGAGAGTTGTATTACATTTTGTTTGTTTGTTTGTTTTTTTTTTTTTTTTTTTTTTTTTAAAAATCAGAATCACATGAATATTATATATTCTACCAAGAAGATGTTATTTTTTTTCAATACTTAATTGATGAAAGAGACTGAAACGAAAACAAGCTCATAGACGAGGGTTAAGTTTTGAGATAATTTAAACATCGGAACTCAAAATGAGATCGATGATAAAATTCAGGGATTATTTGTAAGAATACAAATCAATTGTATAGGAGGGCGGAGGGGGTGAAGAAATGTGAAATAGCAGTTTGGAGATTTGCTCTCGCGCTCTTTCTTCGCTATTTCATTTGTCCATTATTTTATTATATTTATATATTTATTTTCATCTCATGAGAATACCAAACGGAAAGAGTTAGTTATAGTTAGAGAGAGAGAGAGAGAGAGAAAAGGAAAAAGAAAAAGAAAAAAAAAAGCTCGAAGGTGGTGGTCGTGGCGATCAAGAGATCTCCATTTCCTTTCATCGCCGTCCGTCCGTCCGTCGCATTTTCGAAGCTAATCCTCAACCAAACAGAAAGAGAGAGAGAGAGAGAGAGAGAGGAAAACAAAAATGGCGTACAGAAGAAGGCAGGGAATCGCCAGGGCTTCAACTTTCAAGGAGGAAACTCATTATCCGATCAACAACGTCGACGATCCTTCTTTGTCTTCTTCTTCTTCTCTCGCCGCGAAAGCCATCCGCGCCTCCTCCGCTCTCCGCGAGTCCTCTTCCTTTTCCTTCGATCGCCGTCGATCCAAGGTTCATTTTTTTCATCTTCCTCGTGTGTGTGTGTGTGTGTGTGTGTATATACATATATATATATATGTATTATGTATGTATTTTGAGGATTAGAGATCGGTTTCTAGCTTGGGCCTAAAATTCGCTTTCTGTCGGAAAATTTCTGTGGATCTGAATCATCTGATGAATTTTGGCGGGGAAGAATGAATATTTAACAAGTCCATGGCGGTTTCGTTTGTTTGTTTTTTTTTTTTCTTTCTTTTGACGTCCAAAATTGTGCAGGAATTTGTTGCGTACGAGGATGCCGAAGAGTCCAAGACTGGATTTTGGGGTGTTTTGGCTCGCAAAGCCAAAGCCATGCTCGATGATGATGAGCCTGTTAAAACGAATTCGCACTTGATCAATAACTCTGTACAAACTCAGGTGAACAACCTTTTATCATGTCATTTGGCTGAATTTTTTAATGAGTATGAAACGTATATGTTGATTATTATTACATCTGTATGTATCTACATAGTTTTACTCGATCGGAAACTAGTCTCTGATATTGAGAAATTTTTCACTCTGTAATATCATTGCATGTCTCTTGTTTAGCTTTGTCTGATTTTTGACCATCTTTATTGAGCACAGTTTCAGCACCAATCACATCAGTCAAATGAAAATGTGAGAATGGACAATCACAAGTTCCGCAAGGGCTTGGATGCGATTACAACTTCCCTTAATCACCTCGGTGACACATTTGAGAAGGCTTTTGAGGTATCTTAATACTATTTTATTAGATAATGTCTTGTTGCTTTGCTTATAGAATGGATATTGGAAATGTACCATTTTTTTTTTTTTGATTTTATTGTTGCACCCATTTCTTCACTTTTACATGCTTGATATTTGTATATCTATATGCTTAGTGAGATCATCATTACTTAAAATTTTCTTGGACCTTATTTGCTTTGACTTTGCTTGGCTGATGTATTTATGGCTTCTTTCTGATTCTGAACACTGCGATCTCAAATATAAAACTCGCTACTTTGGTTTTCGGCCAAAAAACCATGATATTTATTCAGAATGGAAAGGATTTACAACTATTTTTGACTTTATGTCCTCGTAATATATTCCTGAATTTCTTATTGATCATATGTAGTTCCTTCATTGCTCATAGAATTTCTAATTGATCATATAGACGTTCTCGCTTCCCATTAGGCCAGGAAAACTAAATTCTATTATTTTGAATCAAATTTATGCTCTCCAGGAAGGTCGTACGATTGTGGAGAACAAGACTGCAGATATAATCCAAGAAACTCGCAGACTCCAAATTAAGCGACAAGGAAACAATTTGGAATCGCAATATCAAGCTTCTAACTATGCAAACAATTCGTGGCAGCAACCTCAGATTCAACCAACACAGCAGCCTCAGATACAAACCAACCATGAAACTCAACTCAAGGCATCTCGCGACGTAAGGTGGCAACTTTGTTATTGTGTGTCTGGTCATGTTATCAAAGTAAATATAATCCGACTGAGCTTATTAAATGACCTCAGTCACTCAGCAGGGAAGGTATAACAGGGTTATTCTGCAACTGATTGTCCAATCAGGACAAATTTCAGTACATTTCATTCAAATGGAGAGGTGAATGAAATTTAAAAAGGATATGTAAATTATTAAAAGGGAGATATCAGTTTGCTATGTTTATAGCTCTTTTATGGTGCTCTTGAGACTTGCATTATATAACAATAACACAAGAGACTAGAAATTTCAAGCTTAATATTGATAATGTGGTTTTCATATGAATCCTAATGTTTATTTTGGCGCTATCTTAGATCTCCGTATCCAGCAAGATGCACTGTGTGATCTTTTTTCTGGTTTCAGGTTGCAATGGCAACAGCTGCCAAAGCAAAATTGCTACTTCGGGAACTGAAAACCGTCAAGGCAGATCTAGCTTTTGCAAAGGAACGGTGTTCCCAACTGGAAGAAGAAAATAAAATCCTTAGGGAGAATCGCGACAAAGGCGACCATCGTGAAGATGATGACTTGGTATGATCATCTTTTTCTCAAATGGTATCTTTCTTGTTCTTCAGATATAAGCAAGATCAACAAAGCCCAATTTTTTCCTATTGCGTTTACAGATAATCTGTCAGTTGTAAACCTGAGCAATTACCTTGTCCATGAATTCTCGTGGATACTCTCAAGTGCGTGCGTGTAGTTTCCTTTTTAAGTACTGGCTTTGTGTTTGTTTTTTCAGATCCGCCTTCAACTGGAGACACTATTGGCTGAGAAAGCTCGTTTAGCGAACGAAAATTCCATATACGCACGCGAGAATCGCTTCCTAAGGGAAATTGTTGAATATCACCAGCTTACAATGCAGGATGTTGTGTATCTAGATGAGGGTACTGAAGAAGTTACAGAAGTTTACCCCCTAACCAGCCCTGGGATGTCCAGAATGCTCTATGTTTCCCCGAGATCATCTACATCTTTCTGCTCGCCTTCCGAAGAGTGTCCATCTGAAAGCCCCACAGAGGATAAGGAAATCTTCCCCGTCTACAGTGAACCACAAGACAACAAGGAGTTCTCCGGAGATGTCCACGCAACTTTGGACCAATTAGTTCCAGAAGAAGAAGATACCAAGAGACCCTCTTAATTAAGCTTCAAGTAAATCATGTTTTCTTTTTTGGTTGTCGTCCAAAGATTTGTGCAGCATTCGTTCATTTTTTTTTTTCCTCTTATTTTTTCTGCATTTGGGGAGGACACAAAAGATGTGTATGTCTTGGCCTGCATATAGTCATTGATTTTTTTATTTATGTAACTTCATCTTATCAGGGTTTTGTTCTTCTTGTTTATTGTTCTTTGTAACTTGGTCCAGAAGCAAATGTTTGTTTATGTCTTGTACATTCAGATTCAGTGGCCGATTTCCAAGCGGAGTGAAATGAATAGAATTATTTGAGTTTGTTGATTTTCTCTTTAAATAGACAAAGCTTAAGCCACTGGCACTTGTGAAAAATCAGAATACTCGAAGACCTGCTCTTTTCTTGTTGCTCTCTTCTTTACTTGTACTTTTCAACAAATTAAGTGCATATGGGGCGGGCCGATAAAATTTAGGAATTGAATACGGGGATAATATTATGCTCAAAAGAAAAAGAAAATATGGGGATAAGAATCATAAGATTACGATTGGAAAGGTTGGAATCATTTTCCTAATTATACGGATAACCTCTATTTTTATTGTCAAAATACCAGTAGGAAGAAAACCCAAACAAGGATATTTTAGTAATCATATTGATTCCTATTCTTAGTTCTGATATTGTTAAAAATACCTCGATAAAATGTTTAATATTTCCTTGTTAGGGTCAAAATCTACAAAAGTTATCGCCTACTGTTACCCACATGATTTTTGATCCTCGGTCTCATCTAACACTCCGAGGTTGGGGAAATGGGGTTAAACAAATTTAGCAAATCAAAGAGCCAAAATTTCAAGATTAAAATCAAGAAAAGTATACATTGCCCTCACACTCAATGGGAATGAGTGTTATAATATAATATTTTATTGTTTGTGCTAATGGTCAGTTTAGCATTGCTATTTCATTAAAATTTTTTACTGTTGCTGTGTTGTTAGTAATAAATTACTGTGACGAGAAATATATAGACGTTTGGTATTACAAAGTTGTTGTGAGTATCAGAAGTAGAAATTTAAATATTTGATAAATTATTTATAAAATTACGGTTGAAATGTATAATGACAAAAATTGACAAACTTCATATTTATAGTTAGCTTTATTTTTTTGATGGTCAATATTCATAATATACAAAAATATATTTTAAATTTTATTAATTAAAATAGTTCTTAAAAATAAATTACTTTCATTCAAGGAGAAATTATTCTTATACTAATATTTATTATTGTTATTTTTAAATATTTTGATAATTATTTAAAATATTTGAATGAAATTTAACATAGCATACTGAAATGATTTTCAATTTTTAAATAACTATTTTAAAAACATATATTTTTTAATTTGATAGGGAAAAAGTAAATAGATATATTGATAATTAAATTTTATTATTTAGGTGCAGTCATGCAGAAACTGTTATGCAAAAACAACCCCGACATGCTTCTCAAATATTATTGTTTGATAGCAGTTTTTAGAAGCTGTTGGATAAAAGCAGGATTTATCAAACACTTCTGATATGTCGTAGCTCTTAAAAATAAAAAAAAAATAAAAAAAATAAAAAAAAAACCTCTAAGAGCAATGCCAAACAGGCCCTAAATGTCACAACTTTCAGCACCCACATGTTCCATCCACTAATTTTGATTGTAAAAGGATGTGATTCTAGTTAGCACCACTTCTTTCGTTAACCATCCACTTAAACGTAAATGATTAATGGTTATATATTCATTACAACTTCCCATTGACCCATGTATTGTTCATATTTAGGTATTCTTGACAAATACTACTTAAAAGTGTATGGATCAAAATTTTTACCTTTTACTATTGATTCATAACCTTTTTAGTCAAATAATTACACTAATAAAAAGGTATTTATAAAAAATAAGAGATAAAAATTCAAATTCACACTCAATGATAAATTATCAATTTTTTCTTCATATTTTCTTTTCAGTTTATTTCCTTGCTTCCACAAAGGGGCTATCCCGAAGAGACAAGATACGAGGACTAGGGACAAAATGGTTAAAAAATCCACAATTGAAATGAACAAATTTGTCATTACGCAAGGATTCTACATTATCCAATCAAATTGAATGAACGGTGATCACAAACCTCCCTATTTACTTTTCCATTTTAGTAAATAGTGAATAAAAAGGATAATATCAACGGAATTGGAATATGCCTCAAATTATTAAACATCCCAAAACTAAGCTTGATCTATCTTAATCTTAGTAAGACAAGTCTGTCAGTTAACTAAAAGCACAATCGTGCTGTGTCAGTTGGATAATTGAAGTAGGTTGTAAATGCTCTTGGATACGTATGAGACATTATAACAAACCATATTTCTAGACAAAATCGAACGGGATATACCAAGAACACACTATACAAAGTATGGAGTCTGAACACCATATCAAACCCTTCTTCAATCGGTTAGTCCTACCCCCAAAAGACAATGAAATATCAATTTTAACCTCAGACAACCTCCATTTATCTAGATTATGAACAAATGTACCGGAACGAGTAACTTTGCCACATAAGATTGATCAGGATCAATTTTGCAGTGTTTTAAACATCAGAGACCAAAATAAAATTTGAGATAAAGTTGGAAGACCGAGGATTAAAAAAAAAAAAAAACAAACATGTATACATTTCCACAATTCATTCAATGTGGCTGGCCTTAATAAACCTTATAGGCAGCAAATTCTTTTTCACTAGGGCAAGCGAGGGAATAAGTTAACAATGAAATTATAACCAAGATCCCATATTCACCTTAAAAATGTCTCTGGGACACTTATCTTCGAAGGATGGTTTAGACACATTGATTAAACAGCCAAATACTCTTCCCGACCAAATCCCTCACTAATAAATATAAGCATACACCACGTACATACTTACATCCAAAAGCAAGCACCACAATCATAGAAGATTACAACAAAAGAAAAAAGTCTAATGCCTTTTTTTTTTTTTTTTTTTTTTTAATTTCATTCTAACTTGCTGAATTCTGCTACTTAGGTAAGGAAAGTATCTTGACGGGTTTTGATGTTCCATTATGTCGAGTGCAGTATAGTCATTCCCTAGACAAGCAAACTAGAGTATTAGTTCTCTCATTTCATGGTCATTATAGAATGAATTCAGATTGTCCCGAGTTTTTATTGCCTCACCGTGTTAAATAATGAATCTTAAATAGCGAACATCACATAACTGATTTTAAATATTCATATTCTTGCCTCTTCTATGGGTCAAACAATAACATTCGAACATTTAAAGTAACAACCAAGTTTAAACCAAAAACCAAAATTTTAGTCCATTCAAGAAAAAGAGAACTCGCAAATGTGTAGTCCACTTAGAAAGACAACCATTAAAAAAATGAAAAATAAATAAAAATTTTTTTAAAAAAAAGGCAGGGGAAACTTTCATTCCACAGCAAATGAACAGTGATACGTTAGTCCTGGAGAGGTGATTCCTCAGTCGGTAAATAAGCCATTACTTTACACTTTTAACTTCTTCGACACAACCATATGAACAATAGCCAGTTAACTCTATGCAACCAGTTTAAATTACTTTGCAAGGGAAACCCGTGAACAAGGCAATACAATCAAATTTACCTGTGCATTTGTAAGAATGGAAGAAGGCTGCTTTGAGAATTCCAAGCTTCAAAGCAGAAAAACTCCCTGGTTTGACAATAAGCTTTTCAAAACAACTGAAGAAATAGACTAGTTGACCCATCGCCAAATGATCTAAGATCTGCAGGTTTGACCAAAGCCCTGCACAAAGGACAGGTCCGTTCCCTCTCGAACCTGAGAAAATATGTCCATCAATCAGTCAAAAACTCAAAAACAAAACCACAATAGCAAACAAAACATGGAAAACAAGGAACGGCCATGATTGCATTTGCAGGAAAAAGGGTAATATCAAAGGTGATGCGAAACAAGATTAGGATTTTAGGATTTAGTTGATTTTAATATTTATTTTTGAATGTAAACTAATGTTTATGATTTAGTTAACTTCAATATTTTATTTTGAACTTTAAGTTAATTCGACATTATGTTGTATCTCTTAGGATTATTTTATCTTCTAAGATTTATTTGAGATTATGTTGTCCCTCTTAGGATTATTTGGAATATTCACAATAATTATTTAACTCAACTTATTATTAGTTTTAGATTGCCATAAAATATAAAAATCATAGTAATTGTAATTAAGTTGGAGAGTGTCTTTGGTTCATTAATAATATTGAGATTTCTACTTCCTTCTTGTGTTCTTGTTTCTCTTTAAATCTTCTACATTCTCTTCTCCGGCTCTCTCTCTCTCTCTCTCTCTCTCTCTCTCTCTCTCTCTCTCTATTGGTTTTCCCTCTCTGTTTGATTATGTCTTTTCTGTTTAGATTCTAACTCTTCTATTCTCTTTTTGATTATGTCTTTTCTATTTAGATTCTAACTCTTCTATCTTGGTCCGACATCAAAAGAAGTGCCGTAACCTTTTAAAAAATGTCCAACACATTTTTTCTTTAAAAAAAAGGGACGACGAATCCATCGCAGCCCCTGCTTGCCAAAATGAATAATAAAAATACTTCCACGTAAAATTTTAATGGTGTCAATATTTAAGTGAGAAAACAGCAAAATGGGGACAACATATTTGGACTCCGACGAATTTTGTCTTTGTGAGGCGAGCCATAAGTGCTTGAGTTTTGAGATGTAAACCTCAAAATAACCACACAAAAACAATTCAAGGTAATAAGAACTATGAACTACTAACAGGATATTTACAGTGAAGAAGATGGACCGTTTTTTGCAAGCACTTCAATGTAATTATGTAATAGGCAGAAAGTGCAACTAAAGGTAATTGCAGAAACAGTTTTCCAAGAATAGAGAACGTCATCTAGATAACAACAGTAAACTTACCATTCTGATACACAGTCCTCACAAAAGATGTGCTTGCAGCGAAGTAGGATAGGAACATGCATCTTCTCTTGGCATATAGCACATAGATCACCAGCTGCATTCACCTGTTTTCAACAACTAACAGGTTAAAACTGCATTGACTGAAAAAATGTCCCTATAAAAAAACTTCAAAAGAAATAAGGCAAATACACATACTGTAGCACACGGAAGCCCAGGCAGCACAGAAGGATATTAAAAGTAGCTATTTTATATTTTAGCCCAAAATTTTAAAAAGAAGATTGGGAAAGCTCACAATCTCTCAACAATGAATTTCTTAACCTCAACGAACTCGCTTAAAACTAGGAAAATATGGAGGAAAACCCTTTAAACCATCTAGACGGTAATTAGAAGTTTGACAAGTTCTAAACAGAAAAATTAGTATAGAAGGTATGATATTGTTCTTTTATTGCAAGGTTCATAAATGATGATCTTGCACACACGTGTGTGTGTGTACAGGCCATGGCAAATTTCTTAGCAAAATCTATCGAAAACTAAGTCCACTTACCTGTTCAGATGTTGCATATGCTCCATAGTGCACTTCTTTACGCGATAAAGCTTTCAGTGCAGCAAAGAAGGATTGCACCTGACAATATCCCAAGAAAGGAATGGAGAGGGAAAAGAAAAGTACACGCTGTGTAAGAACACCACTCTTACCAGAACCCAATCTTGATGAGGGAGAAGTAGAAAGATATTGGAAACATGGAAATCTATATTAGCAATTTAGCAAGGAAACCTTACCTTTTCAACAACAGACGTGAGCTTGAAAGTTAAATACAATCCTGTCATTAGTGATGAAAAGAGGCTTCCATATTCTTTATTCAAGAAGAAACGGTACCAGACCGGTGTTGGCAATAAGGCACGGTAAAGAAGCAGCAGATACTCGATCAAAGTTAGCATTTGACCCTGGAAAAAGTAGGTATTTCCTACAGTCAGAAATAAGGGCACACAACATTCATAGACACAAAAATATGAATGATACTCTCTGTTTTGAGAAAAGTAATAAGATAATTAAGACCGGTCAGTGGACGATTCTTTCACCTACTCAAAGACTTAGCCTACATCTCTTCCTCCCCAAAATTTACATCAACATTAGATATTTTCTGTTATCTCACCTGCTTACGATAATTTCGGCCCCTGCTGTTTTTGTAATATATCAATAAAAGACACTTGAAAACCATTGCTGCCTGCCGAACCAGGGTATCTGAAAGAAATGATTTCTAAGAAACTATTGCAAGGTACTGAAACAACATATATATTCATATAAGAATGACAAAAAATGACATGGATTTATGGGAATATCAATAGAAATATCCACATCAAATATAATATGCGTAAAAACTGGCAAACAATCAAATGTTATGGGTATTTAATTTATCAAACATAGAAACTTTTGAACAGAATTCCACTAAATATTAAAACAATAATAAAAACTGCACCAAAAACATTCCCCTTTCAGATAAATCACCCAAAAAAAAAAAGTATGAGTAACAAGGAAGATAAAATTATAAGCTAACCTCTCAATTGAAAGCAACTTAAAACAAGTCGTCTATCAATAATACTAGTCAAGTTCAGTTAAAGGATATGCTGCTTCATACTAATTGGTAAACGAGAAACTTATTTTTGTCATTCCTTGCATTCTCATTTTCTTTCTTGGCTTGAGGAAACCAATTGTACTATTAGCTATATAGTTTTAGGGGAATACAAGGAATCATATAATTGGTAGATTACATAATTTCTACTTATAAAATTACATTTATCTGTTAAAAATACCTTATCAGTTTATTATTTATTAGATTATATCTAAGGTACAGCAGAATGATAAATAGAGCTTGAAGATCAATAATGTAACATTTTTTGTAGGACTTCTTGTTCTCCTTTCAACTTCAGTAGTTCTTTCATAAAGTTCTCTGTCTGTTTATTTATTTAAGAAGAAGAAGAAGAAGCACCATGAGCTATATAAAGCACACCTTAAGCTAATTCTAGATTTCCTAAGCTGCAATTTGGTCTAATGCCACTCACATCCTAAGCTGGCTTGCTTCCCTCAACCAAGGGTTAAACCACCAACGGCCAACCAAGATCTGACACATCTTTCTCTATTTCCGAGGGGGTAAAAGAAAGCCCCCTCTCTCTCACAAACCTAATTGTACACAGCAGACACTCTAACTGTCCTCTCATGTCCTTTTCTAGTCTAGAGTCTACCCACAGCATCCGCTTTAAAGGGGTGACACGGGGCCAAAATATCAGAAAAATGCTGCAAACCCAAATGGGAGAATGAAATGACAAACAGCGGAAAGAAAAAACGGGTAAACTGACAAAATCTCAAGCATAGCATCGTCATATCGGCGAGATCTTGAAATACGTTAACTAACATTTTATCTCTATTGGTCTCTTCAAAGTAACGACATCCTAGCCAATATTTAGACTGATAAGACAACTTCTTTATCCTTATAAATACATTCATTGTATATTTACGTAGGTGCACAACTCGTCAAAGTAGACACCCCTACAAAATCATACACAAATGGGAGATGCCTGGCTGGCAAAGCACTGGATAATAAATAAATTTCCACGCCTCAACTATCTCAACAGTTGATAATAAATAATGCAGAACTCAAGTAGGTCATATCATTAGACCAAATATGCAATCTTGAATAAATAGAAGTAACAAAAAAGGAACTTAAGAATTCATATTAATTGCCAAGATCTTGACAATTTCTTATATGTATCCTGAACAGGGAAAGGATTCATTTGAAGAAAGATAACACCACATCAATTCCGACATAAGGGTAATTGCTCATCAAAATTGTGCATTCCTATACGTAAAGAGTATTAACCAGGACAAAATAATTTGTCTGCTGAAAATTCAGAGTTCTACACATTTTCTTGGTTTTTGGCTCAAAAGGCACTGTTTAATGGATGATAACTTTTGGAGAGCAATTATGTTTTGGAGTCTCGTTCATCTTCTACAGAGTTGACGCTTACCTTTCTCTTTAATTATTATGATTCTAATTTCTTGAAACCATATTTTCATTTTGTTCTATAAGGACATTTCTTAATAAGTAATCTATTTCATCTATATTAGGAAAATAACAAACAGGGGTTCTTCGCTGGAAGAAAGTACAACATTTGCGAACTCATAAGTATAGCAACAGTGAGAACTTAGGATAAGAACAAACCGCTCACCATGAATGAATGGTATGTTCTTATCCTCTTATCAAAAAGAATAAAACATTAAAGAACATACCATTCACCATGATGATGAAAACAGCATGCCAGAAAGGTGGTATTACTTTGGGAGGAAGCATCACTAATGGGTACAAAAGATCGTCATTTTGATACCACCAGTAAACACCAACAACATGAACCGTGAATGCAAGACAGATGCCAATAAGAACAGACACTTTCCTCTCTCCCTGCAGTCACAAATAATTTTAAGCTTGACAAACAATCATCAAACTGAAAAACGGAGAAAATAAAAGAGAACTATAAGCACGGACTGATACCTTTAAAGCCGTCTGTTTTCTTACAATATCGTTCGACTTGAACATAACAGCAGCAATCCATATTGTGACAAAGAAACCTAAGAAGTCATTGCACAAAAATGGAAAGACATTAATTTAAAAGAAATTATATTTATGCATAAAAGGGAGAAAATAGATATAGAAAGAGAATTAGCAATGCCTTGTAAACTTCCTTAGATATATACTTTGGTTCTTAACCTCTCAAGTTTTGATAATTTAGTACCAACAGCTAGCAATGTAGAATAACAGAAAGAAACTGAACTTTCCCTTAACAAGTTATGGAATTCCACGTACTAAACACACGATCACTTAAGAAGGGTATACAGAGGGAAGAAAATCCCCATGACTGGAGCCTAAATAGCCAAAACTTTTAGTTTAAGAATAAAAAAAAAAAGATCACGTAAATCTCTAACCACCAGAAACAGCTTATAGACTTATAGTCAAACTTCTTGAGAATTAAGCATAATGGTAGTTTTAAACATGGATGCCACGATGCACGCCTCTTCTCTAAGGCCAGGCAAATCTTAAGAATTAACCCCACAATCATCATAATAATTTTAAAATCTGCAATAACAGAGCATAATAAGGAAATTACAGACTTTTCAAAAAGAAGAATACCTTGCAAATGCTGCCGGATAAAGACCACCAACAGAAGCAAAGAAAAGGGCAGAACCTGCTCAATCCACCTAGCAGCCTGCTGAATGTCGTATCTCTGGTAAGACGAATCCCTGCCATTACCACTACCACCACCTCCTCCTCCTCCTCCATCCCCTCCATCTCCATTCCCATTCAACGACTGTGAAATTCCCTCTCCGATGCCCCGGTCAGCCCGAGAATCCCCCAGAGCGTCCGGCGCCAACTCAGCCGCCACAGAATGAGGAGCAACGACGTCATTCGACGAGGTGGCAGCTTCCCTCGCCTGCCCAACAACCAAGCCAGTCCCTTCCCTATCATGCTCCTGCTCTGTCGCCCCAATTATCCTGATCGAAACCTCCCCATCATTGCCGGAAGCCGCCGCGGGCTCGTTGAGATGGTCCCTGAAACCCAAGACGCGTCCGCTGATCAATCCCTCGGTCTCCTGATGATTCGAACGGCCGCCGCCGCGGAGAATTCCCGAGTATTCCAACAACGCGGAGAGAGGCGCCTGGAATACGTTGGAAGCAGATAGCAATCCGAATCTTCTGGAACCACTACTACCACCACTACTGCTCGATGAAGAATTAGAAGACGAAGAAGGACTCCTGTACGCCTCGGAATTACCACCGGGCGATTCCATTCCTCGGATTGCCCTAACCCTAACCATTTACATAAAAAAAAACACAATAATTACCGGAAAAATTGGAAAAATTCAAGATTATGGAGAGAGAGAGAGAGAGAGAGAGAGAGAGAGAGAGAGAGAGAGAAATATAGAAACACAACCTCGACACCGAACCTCGGAATTACCACCGGGCGATTCCATTCCTCGGATTGCCCTAACCCTAACCATTTACATAAAAAAAAACACAATAATTACCGGAAAAATTGGAAAAATTCAAGATTATGGAGAGAGAGAGAGAGAGAGAGAGAGAGAGAGAGAGAGAGAGAGAGAGAGAGAGAGAGAGAGAGAGAGAGAGAGAGAGAGAGAGAGAGAGAGAGAGAGAGAGAGAGAGAGAGAGAGAGAGAGAGAGAGAGAGAGAGAGAGAGAATTATAGAATCAAACCTTCGAAACCGAACCTCCGTTTGAGAAAAATCAAGAGACAGCGATCATCGCGAAAACCCTAACCCTAACAAAAAGGGGAAATCAAAATCGCTTAAAAATCTGGGCTTTGGTTGAATCCGATTCCTGAAGAACTCGATCGACGGAGGAAGGAGAGAAAGAGGGAGAAAGAGCTCCGATCAAAACGACGTCGCGTAATGAAGGTTCTGGTTTTGGATGCTCTTGGTTCGTCCGAGGCTTCTGACCTTCCAATTCGTACTTTTGTTTTTTTCTTCTCTTTTTTTATGATTAATAATTAAATAAGTATTATTTCGATGTCTCGACGTGTGAAGACGTATCTATCTTTCTAATTTCATATAAAAATATTTACGATTTGCTTTCTTTCTGTTTCTTCCTTTCCTCCTCTCGTTTGTAGCTGAACGCTCTATTGAGGGAGAGCGCGAGAGGAAGAGAGAAGAGAAACGTGAGAGAGAGCGCTTTGCGATTTAGCCGAATCAAAAGTGGAGAGAGAGAAGATTTGTCTTAATTTTCGTCAAGATTGATTTGCCCCGTTTGTTCTTTCCATTTTTTAGTTTCCTTTTTTGGGTAACTAGTTACCAAAAATAAATAAGTACGCGCACGTGCATTCATCATAATTTTTATAGAGAGAATTTCATTTTAATACGTTGTGTTATATTAAAATATAAATTTAATATTTTTTATTTTTAATAATTTCATGTTAATATTTTGATATTTTAGAAAATTATCGTTTAGTATTTTGAGGCAATTTTTTTGATACGTAAGAAGACAAAAATGCCTTTATTATTAAATATGTCAAAAACTTTTTTTAAAAAAAGTTCTTAAATCTACAACGAAACACTCAAACTTCACTGTGTCTTAAACATAAAATAAAAATCTTGATTACAGGTTTAAGATTTTTAAAAAGTTTATACATATATTTAATAATAAAAGTAATTTTGTCCTTTAGTATTTTAAAAAACTGTTCTAAAATATTGAAAGAAGATTTTTTAAAAGGTCAAAATATCAGTATGAAATTATTAAAAATAAATTGTATCAAACTCATATTTTGATATAATACAGGATACTAAAATGAAAATTTTCATTTTTTATATGAAAATCTAAAATTTTTCTAGTATTAGTTGTGTTTATTTATTACTCATTTAATAATTGAGTTTAGTAAAAAAGAAAAAAAGTTTAGTAAAGCACATTTGAAAAGAAAAAAATAACATAGTAACTTATTTATATGGTACATCTAAAATGAATTGTTTTAAATATAGTAAAGTGAGAAAAAAAATGTGAAAGTATTCCGTAAAAAGATTAAATTACAAAAGAGCACTTGGTAAAATATATAAAAACATTAAAAAAACAAAAGAAGAATAGAAATAAGAAAAATTAAAAATAAACAAAAAAGAAATAAAAAGCAAATTAGAAATAAAAAATGTAAAAAATAAAAATAAAGGAGAGAAATGAGAGCTTCACCTGTAGCAAAAGAAGAAGCAACATCTTTTAACTCTTTTATGTATGTTAGATAGATAGATTAGATTATATGTTAGATAATTAAAGAGAAAAATTATACTAAAAACAAATATCTCATGTTATAATGTCTCTAATTTTACAATTTTTATATTATATATTGTTTCAGCATGATATCATCTTAATCAGATTTAATGGTTTTTTAAAAACTCACATTATTAATAAGGAACTGACCATAAAACAACTTATTCAACAACAAAAGAGTATGCATAAATTTTTTTTTTCAGATTCTATTTACACTTTTATTTTATTCTCCACATCTTTCTTTTGACCACACATCCCATATAATTTTAAATGATTAGTAACGGTAAAATCAGCACCATGATCACAACCGTACACTTGGATAGCATTTGAAGTAACAGGTTCACTAAAATTGATTGGCCGAAGAATCGAATCAAGAGACAACATGAAATGAAGAAGAACGATAGCAGTAGACCCGTAGGCACCACTGCAGATATTTTAGGAAAGAAGGTTTTTTAGAGGCCACGAAGTTCAATCCAGCCAAATCTGATAACGACACGAATCAGATCAACATTGAAGAGGAAAGCTACCATGAAACAAATTAGGAAACAAGCAATGAGAAAGTCAACTGAAGAAAGAGGAACTACCCATTCTCTAATCAACAGCACATCAGCTCAAGAAAAAGCGAAATTAGAGATCATCTCCTATAATAGGGGGCTAAGATCACGAATTAGACATGCATACAGGTCTCATATCTCGTGTTTTTCGTATTCTCTCCTTCTCTCTCTAGATTCTCTCTCTAAATCCCCTCCTTTTTTCTCCTATTCTTATTCACCATTGTAATTGTATTTTTTACAAGATACAATGGAATTCTGAGACCCTATAGTAGGTGTAGCCTTTACATTTAATGTGAACCATAATAAAGCTATGTGTTTATTGACTCAAATCAACTCCAATCTATTCACCAATCGCGATTGATACTGAGAGTGGCCATCAACCCTCTAAACAGATTTAATTGCAGAATTTGACCTTTACAATGATATAATTTAGTTTTTACACACCTTTATTATTCTAAAACTATCTCTAACTATTTTCATAAGATAATCACTTTAGTATCGTCTAGAATTATTTTCAGTTATTTTTTAAAATGTTTCTGCACGTCTTTTGAAGCAAAAAAACAAAGAAACATGTAAACCTGCATTTAATTAACAAATACTTTGAAAGTGAGAAAGATAACAAAAAAAAATAATGAGAATGGTTTTTGTTAAAGAACAAGAAAATGGTTTAAAGCTATTTTTCCTTTTCATTTTCATTTTCAAAAAAATCGAGGTTAAAGACGAATTAGTGATCTCTATGCTTAGTGGTGGCTTGATAGAGTTTTGGGTTTGTGAATATGGTTTTTGGATCGTGACATCATGTGATGTGAGGGCATTAGTGACTTGGTGGCTTTGGGAGTAGAAAAAGGTGTGATCAGGTAGAGATTGGTGATGATGAGTGGGAAGTGTTTGGTGAGGATGCTGCATGAATAAAATTAGTAGATGAAATAATAGGAAGATTAGATTGAGAATTAGGATGAGAGCAAGGACTACCTGACCCCGCATTAGAAGTTGGCTGAGTTAATGATGACCGAGTTAGAGAGCTAGATGAAGAAGCCGTTGGAGCATTTTCAAGTAATGCAGTCTCAGAGTAAGGCATATGAGGCGAGCTCGGTGATTTTGCAATAGAGAAAAGAGATGCTTGTGTGATAGAAGGTGAGAATGAAAACCAATCTTTGGAATCAGTGGGAGATAATGTTTGCTTAGCATATGGAAATTCAGTTTCAATAAAGTGAACATGACGTGAGGTCTAAATCTTATTAGAAGTTAAGTCCATGCAAAAATAAGCACTTTGATTTAGTGAGTATCCAAGAAAAATACAAGGAGAGGATATTGATTCTAACTTATGAGAGGTATAAGTTTTTAACCATGGAAAGCAGAGACAACCAAAAACTTTGAGTTTGTTGTAGTTTGGCTTTTTAAGAAATAAATTTTCATATGGAGAGGAAAAATTAAGATTTGGGGTTGGAAGTCGATTAATTAGATAAACAGCAGTTTGAAAAGCATAAGACCAAAAGTTTTGAGGAATTTTTGCTTTATGAAAGAGTTAAACAAGTGTCAACTATATGCTTGTGACGCCGCTCGGCTGTTCCATTGTGTTGTAAGGTGTGTGGTGGTGTTTTTAGATGTTGAATGCCCAATGTAGATAAAAAAATCTTTTAGCGCAATATACTCTCCACCACCATCTGTATACATGGACACTATTGGTTTATTAAAAAAAATTCAACGACAGTCTTAAATTGACGAAAAATATTAAAACTGTTAGATTATAAATGCAAAGGATAGAGCCAAATATATTTAGTGTAGTGATCAACAAAAATAACATACTATTGAAAACCATCAAATGATTTAATAGGAGAAGGCCCCCAAACATCAGTGTAAACTAAATTAAAAGGTCCATGACTTTCTAAAATTGACTTGCCGAACGGAAAACGTTGGCTTTTATTACATAAGCAAGATTCACAAAAAAAAAAAAAAAAAAAAAAAAAAAAAAAAAAAACCTTGAAGTAGAAGACAAATATAATAATCCTAAGTTGACCAAAACCTTAGTTATTTTAAAGAAGGATGGCCGAGCTGCCCATGCCACACATCTGGGGTGCCCCGGGGGTGTCCCGGGGGTGCAACCTCGCCAACGACGCGACGAGACCCAACACCAAACGCGGATCACAACTCTGAGATCTTCAAGACGCAAGATTGTTGAGCCTTAACCCGTTGTCTATCAAGACGCAAATCAAGAACTACGAAAGATGAAGAATGCTACACCAAGATTATCAAGAATCCCCGTTAATCTTAATGATAAGTTCGATTGTTGAACGCCACAAGAAAAATACTTGATAAGTTAAAAAAGTTCTCTCAAGAACTAAGAAGCACAAAATATGCAAAACCTCAATATGATTATTCAATAATTCATCCCAAAAATGAGTTTAACATCCCTATTTATAAAGGATGTGATTTTAACACTAAAGAAAACTAAAACATCTAATTACCTAAGCTAAAGTCCAAACTCGGCTATCTAGTCCAAGTCCAATTCGGACCCTATACAATTCCAAGGCCAATTCGGCCACAAATATTCCCCTAGGCCCAATGCAGCCAACTTGAATTGGACTCCCCTTATTAAGCCCTTTGTAATTCCACTTGAATCTTCTAGAACCTTAATCATGGTGACTAGGTTTTCTTCATTCGGCTTTGGGCTTGTGTTGGGCTTCCATGTGTTTGCCATGTCTCCAACTTGTTGAACCAGCTCGTTCAATGGATCTCTTGAATGTTGCGCTAGTCCTTGTGCTCCACCTATCGCATCATTCTCTCCCTTTTGAAAAGGATTTGTCCTCAAATCGTCACCTCTTGGAAGAAGTTTTGAACGTCTTTGCTCGGGATTACTCCTATAGGCAGGCCGGTTTGGAATTGATGCGCCGGATATGAAGTCAATTTGATGTTCAATTCCCCGAATTGGAGGTAAACTAGAAGGCATCTCTTCGGGAATTAGATCCCCGAAATCCTGCAAGAGAGAAAAAACGTTGCTCGGCAAGAACCGGCAAGATCGTTAGGATTTAAAAGGGCCTCCTTGTACATGAGTACTATAAGGGGCTGCTGTGAAAGTAAAGCTCTCTTAATCTCCTTTTCTCTTCTCTCTTTTTCGGCCTCTTTCTCTTTTTCCTCTCTCTTTTTCTTTACTTTTTGCATCTTTAGTTGGCCTTCAAGAACCTGTTTGGGAGTCAATTGGACAAAGGATATGGGTTGCCTTTTAATGGTAAAATAGTACCTATTGGTGAAACCGTCACCTGTGACTCGCCGACCGTACTGCCATGGCCTTCCCAATAGGACGTGACATGCATGCATAGGTACCATGTCACAAAGCACCTCATCCTCATATTTCCCAATGGAAAACGTCACCATCACCTGTTTCATTACCTTGATTTCTCCGCAATTATTGAGCCATTGAAGTCGGTATGGTCGTGGATGTTTCAAGGTAGGTAACGCCAACTTCTCCACTACTTCAGTGCTGGCCACATTTGTGCCACTCCCACCGTCAATCATAAGGCTGCAAACTTTGTTATTTACAAAGCACCGCGTATGAAACAAATTCTCCCGTTGGTTATTTTCTTCTTCCTTAACCTGCACTCTAAGGACTCGCCTTGCCACTAATGCTTCTCCTTCCACCGCATGTTGTCCTTCACAGGCATCTTCAATAGGTGGCATGTCATCTACCTCTTTTTCCTCTTCGTCTGACTCAATCTCTCCTTAGGCGTTTATCACCATCACCCTTCTATTCGGACATTGGCTAGCTATGTGCCCCCTGCCTTGACATTTAAAACATTTAATGTCGCGGTTTCTATTTGTAGAGGACTCGGGGTTACCTTGCTTTGATGTCTCAGCTTGCTTGGCTTCTTTAGAAGGTTCGTTCTTAGGTCTTGGCATAGGAAACTCATCTCGTTTAGGGGCTGATTCCCATGAGTTTGTGGCAGCCACGTTCATTCCCCTCATAGCCGTGTGCTTTCTTTTCAACTATTGTTCCACTTTGATGGCTTGGTGTACCATATCTGTTAGCTCCACATAATGCTGCATCTCTACTACATCTCGTATCTCATGATTTAGACCATGCAAGAATCTTGCCATGGTTGCTTCACGGTCCTCCTCCACATTTGCACGGACAATTGCAATCTCCATCTCTTTGTAGTAATCATCTACACTTTTGGACCCTTGAGTTAGGCGTTGCAATTTATTATACAATTCCCGGTGATAGTAGCTTGGAACAAAACGCCGCCTCATGATGGTCTTCATCTCATTCCATGTCTCGACAGAAGGTTCTCGGTTTCTTCTCCTATCCTGCAACAATTGGTCCCACCAACCGATAGCATAATCAGTGAATTCAATTGCAGCGAGTTTTACCTTTTTGATAAGGGTGTAAATCGGCCGGGTAGGGTAGGGTTGAGCCAAAAAATTGAGCCTACCCGACCAGTGCGGGTTGAGAAAATTTTAGGCCGTGACACTTTCTTAAGTCTACAAACCCGCAACCTTTCGGGTGACCTCGGGTAGAGTCGGGTTACTCGGGTTGGTGAAAACTAATTTTAATCTATGACTTCATCAATTTTAATCAATTTTTAGTCAATTAATATGTGCTTGGTACAGAAGAAGTCATTATCAAACAGAACATGTCTTTCCTTCAAGAGGGGGTCTAAATGCAAGGTGAACAATTAAAACACTCACTTTGAAATCAAACACTTTCAATATAAATAAAGAATGTCCTAATTCAACAACAATGGCATACAAGCATTTTTTACACAAACCGTGAATCCAAAACATAAATAAGTTAACAGTTTAAAAGCATAAAGTCCATAAACTTATGAAAGTAAGAATTTGAAGTGTTGGACATTGTTTTTCCTACTTTGAACATGTTCAGCCGGGTAGGGTTACCTCGGGTTCATGTAACCACACCCCGCGTCCCTACCCGTGCAGTGCGGGTTAGGCATAATTAAAATAAAAAATTAAATAAAAAATTAGAAACCCGTGATTTTCGAGTAGGGTCGGCTCGGCTCGGCCGGGTTCGTCAGGTTCGGGGTGATTTCTTATAGCCCTACTTTTTTATCTCTGAGTAGTTATGATAATCAAAGATCATCTCCATACATTTCTCCCACTCAAGATACACCTCGGGATCACTATTCCCTTGGAAGGATGGAATATTCACCTTAATGCTTCACAAATCATCATCTCGCCTAGGTCTACCCATCCTAGCTTCTCTATTGCCTCTCTCAAACCTGTCCCGGTTCATTAGTGGATCCTCAAGCTCCTCTAACTCCTCTTCATCCTCAAACTCACCCCATCGATTCCCGGTTGGCACACACCTAGGTGGCTGCCTAATGGGATTATTTTGTTGCACTCTTTCTTCTAGCCTACCCATCCTCTCATGAAGTTATTCTAATTCCACCCTCACCATCCGCCTTATCTCCCCTACCAACGCCTGCATTTGTAGATTCAGAATTTGTAGATTTGTATTGGCTTCTTCTTGAACCTCTTCGGTTTGACGTTCGCCTTAGTTGTGAGACATAATTAGAATCTGTAAAATAAGTTAGAAACCTCACAAGCACTCCCTCACGTGTTTCACTCCCTTATGTGTTTCACTCTTTACACTCGTGTTTGTCACTCAATGGCTTTCACCCTCTAATGTTCTCACCACTCTTGCTTTTTTCTTTTTTTTTTCACTCGTGTCTTCTTTAGTTCTTAATCAGACTAAAAAACACTCAAGTTTTTCAAGTACCAATCAAATTGATGGCAACCGAACAAACCAATAAAATTTTCAAGGGCTCCGAAAATAAGGAAAACAAGAGAATTTTGGCTTGAAAAATGGGGTCGGCGGGCTATGCTCAGCCGCGATTGTAGAGCTCGAAAAGAGCTTCGATTTGATATATTGTAGAGCTTCGGCCTCAAGAAACCCTATGAATTCTAACTCTTTTCTTTTTTGAGAATATGAAATTCGACCTCAACAAGGAAAATAACCCCTAGAGGATAATCGACCTCAACAAGATGTTCGGCCGCAAGAAACCCTATGAACCCGACTATTTTCAAAAATCTAAAATCAAAGTAAGAACAAAAGAAAGAACTCAAATTAAAACCCTAAGACTCTAGGAAAAATGATTAAAGATAGTTAAACTTGCCTTGTAACCCAAGCTCTGATACCAACTGATATGAACCTCGCCAATGACGCGAGGAGACCCAACACCAAATGCGGATTATGACCCCAAGATCTTCAAGACGCAAGATTGTTGAGCCTTAACCCGTTGTCCATCAAGATACGAATCAAGAACTACGAAAGATGAAGAACGCCACACCAAGATTATCAAGAATCCCTGTTAATCTTAATGGTAAGTTTGATTGTTGAACGCCACAAGAAAAATACTTAATAAGTTCAAAAAGTTCTCTCTAAGAAGCACAAAATATGCAAAACCTCAATATGATTATTCAATAATTCAACCCAAAAATGAGTTTAACACCCCTATTTATAAAGGATAAGTTTTTAACCCTAAAGAAAACTAAAACATCTAATGACCTAAGCTAAAGCCCAAACTCAGCTATCTAATCCAAGTCCAATTCGGACCCTATACAATGTCAAGGCCAATTCGGCCACAAATATTCCCTTAGGCCCAATGCGGCCAACTTGAATTGGACTCCCCTTGCTAAGCCCTTTGTAATTCCACTTGAATCTTCTAAAACCTTAATCATGGTGACTAGGTTCTCTTCATTTGACTTTGGGCTTGTGTTGGGGTTCTATGTGTTTGCCATGTCTCCAACTTGTTGAACCAGCCCGTTCAATGGATATCTTAAATGTTGCCCTAGTCCTTGTGCTCCACCTATCGCATCATTCTCTCACTCTTGAAAAGGATTTATCCTCAAATCGTCACCTCTTGGAAGAAGTTTTGAACGTCTTTGCTTAGGATTACTCCTATAGGCAGGCCGGTTTGGAATTAATACACCGGATATGAAGTTAATTTGATGTTCAATTCCCTGAATTAGAGGTAAACTAGAAGGCAACTCTTCGGGAATTGGATCCTCGAACTCCTGCAAGAGAGAAACAACGTTGCTCGGCAAAGAACCGACAAGATCGTTAGTATTTAAAAGGGCTACCTTGTACATGAGTACTATAAGGGGCTGTTGTGAAAGTAAGGCTCTCTTAATCTCCTTTTCTCTTCTCTCTTTTTCGGCCTCTCTCTCTTTTCCTTTACTTTTTGCATCTTTAGTTGGTCTTTAAGAACCTATTTGGGAGTCAATGGGACAAGGGATATGGGTTGTCATGTGTGACTCACCGGTCGTATTGCCATGGCGTTCCCAATAGGATGTGACATGCGTGCATAGGTACCACGTCACAAAACACCTCATCCTCATATTTCCCAATGGAAAATGTCACCATCACGTTTTGTTACCATGATTTCTTCGCAATTATTAAGCCATTAAAGCCGGAGGGTGGCCCGGTGGTGTCCCGGGGCTGCCCCGGGGTTGCCCCGAGGGTGTCCCGTGGGTGTCCGGGGGGTCTCCCAGGGGACTCCCGGGGGTGCCACAAGAGTGTCCCGGGGGTGCCCCGTGATACGAACCCCACCAACAATGTGACGAAACTCGAAACTAAATATCGAATTACGATTCAAGATGTTCAAGAATTGATAGAAACTGCAACCCGTTGCTTAGTAAAACAAGAACCTTGGTATGGTGAAGACGCCACAAACGAGTATGGAAGATCCGTTTGATAAGTCGAGTTGAACGCCACAAGGAAACTTTGATTAGTTCGGAATAGTTTTTTCAAGAACTCAAGAAGAATATCTCATAATGTGAATAAAAACATCAAAACTATTTATTAATCCAAATTTCAGCCTTAAATAGCCGAAAACAAGATGAAGAGTTTAAAAATTATAAAAGCCCTATTCTACCCTTAATGAGGTAGAACGCCTAAATGAAGATAAACTTAAAAACAAGATAAAGCATGCCTAAAAGCTTATCCTAGGGAAGGAATCCGAATTTGACTCCAACTCTTTCCTTCAAAACGCGCCTAATTTGGAATTTAAATGCTAACTTGAAACTTAAATCTTAAAAGATAGGATTACGACAAAATTAAGTCTTCATCCGCAATCTAAACTTGATTCTTGGCTAAAAAAACACCCCTAAGCCTCTTGGTCTTGCCCTTGCACGTGTATCTTGGAATGACATGCGAATTGGCCATGCAATGGCTTAATTGGACGTGTTTGGCCAATTCTTTCTCTTCTTTAAAACTTTTAGCTCGATACCTCGTCACCGGACCAACTGGGACATGAATTGGATCGTGAGTATTCCTTGCATTTGTGATGTCCTCATCATTCCCCCCCTCTTGAGAAGGATTTGTCCTCAAATCATCACTTACATTAAAAGGACTCAAGGCAGTAACATTGAAAGTAGCACTCACATTATCTTGTTCTCTCATGCTCTTTTGTTCACTCAATCTTTGCAATCTCACTTGGTCCTCATAGACTTATTTTGGTGTCAACGGAACTAGAGTGATAGTTTGTTGGTTGTGCGTGAATGAGTATTTGTTGGTGGAGTCGTCATGTTGCACACGCCGATCAAATTGCCATGGTCTTCCGAGAAGGAGATGTCCCGCTTGCATTAGTACCACGTCGCACAATACTTCGTCCTCATACTTACCAATTCAGAACGGTACTACCACCTGTTTTGTAACCCTCACTTCACCGTTATTATTCAACCATTGTAGCTTATAGGGACGAGGGTGCTTTAAGTCTTGTGAGCCCTAGCTTTTCAACCATTGAAGCACTAGCGACATTAGTGCAACTACTGCCATCGATAATAACACTACATACCTTGTCTTTCACGTGGCAACGAGTGTGAAAGATGTTCTCCCGCTGTGCTTCCTCTTCCTCTTCTTTAGCTTGCATGTTTAAGGCTCGACGTTCCACTAGCCCAAGCATCTTGTGTTCCTGTGACATGATTAATAGGTGTTTCTCTCTAAGAATAATTCACTCAAACTCGTATTTCACTTAAATTAAATTGGCTTTTACCCTCTAATTTGCTCACACACTCTGCCTTTTTCTACTCGTATTCTTCTTTTACTTCTTTCAAAACTAAACCAATAATAAGAAGGAATTCAAGTAGCCAATCAAGTCAATACTCAAACAAAAAAAAATTCAAATTTGTCACGGAATTTTTTTTTAGACACACAAACTTTAAGGGTTCCGAAACTAATGAAAATAAGAGATTTTTGGCCCCAAAATAGGGTCGGCAGGCTACGCCCAGCTAAAGATCATAGAGCTTGCAAAGAGCTTTGATTTGATTTATTATGGGCCCCGTAACGATCCCTAGATCAAAAGTTATAGCCGTTCCAAGTCACAGTTCTCCGAAATATTTTTTTTTTCGAATTGAAAACCTAACCCTAATGGGCTATTTTTGGACTAAGAAAAGGAAAAATGCAATAAACAAGAAAAAGGATAGGAAAACTTGACGATCCTAAGCTCTGACACCAACTGATACGCACCCCACCAACAACGTCACGAAACCCGAAACCAAATATGGAATTACGATTCAAGATCTTCAAGAATTGATGGAAACCGCGTTGCTTAGCAAAACAAGAACGTTGGTATGGTGAAGACGCCACAAACGAGTATGGAAGATACGTTTGATAAGTCGAGTTGAACGCCACAAGGAAACCTTGATAAGTTCGGAGTAGTTTCTTCAAGAACTCAAGAAGAATATCTCACAATGCGAATAAAAACATCAAAACTATTTATTAATCCAAATTTCAGCCTTAAATAACTGAAAATAAGATTAAGAGTTTACAAATTGTAAAAGCCCTATTCTACCCTTAATGAGGTGGAACGCCTAAATAAAGATAAACCTAAAAACAAGATAAAGCACACCTAAAAGCTTATCCTACGGAAGGAATCCGAATTTGACTCCAACTCCTTCCTTCTAAACATGCCTAATTAGGAATTTAAATACTAACTTGAAACTTAAATCTAAAAAGATAGGATTAGGACAAAATTAAGTCTTTATCCACATCTTGACTTGATTCCTAGCTGGAAAACACGCCTAAGCCACTTGGTCTAGCCCTTGCATGTGTATCTTGGAATGACATGCGAATTGGCCATGCAATGGCTTAATTGGACGTGTTTGGCTGATTCTTTCTCTTCTTTAAAACTTTTAGCTCGATACCTCGTCACCGGACCAACTGGGACATGCATTGGATCGTGAGTATTACATGCATTCCTGATGTCCTCATCACCCCGGGGATTCCCCGGGGGTGTCTCGGTGGTGTTCGGGGGTGTTTGGGGGTCTCCCGGGGATCCTCTGGGGGTCTCCCAGGGTTCTCTCAGGGGTGTCCCGGGGGTTCCCCAGGGATGCCTTGGGCGTGTCCTGGGGGTGCCCAGGGGGTCTCCCGAGGGGTGCCCAGGGGGTCTCCTAGGGGTGCCCTAGCGGTGCCCCGGGGTTGCCTCAGGGGTGTCCCGGGGTTGGCCTGTTGGTGCCCCAGGGGGGCCCCGGGGCTCTCTTGGGTGTCCCCCGGGGGTATCCCGAGGGTGTCCCAGGGTTGTCCTGGGGGTGTCCTGGGCATGTCTCGGGGGTATCCCAGGGTTCTCCTGGGGGTGCCCCGGGTTGCCCGGCGGTGTCCCGGGGGTCTCCCAGGGGTGTCCCGGGGGTGCCCCAGGACACCCCTGGGCGTGTCCCGGGGGTCTCCTGGAGGTGTCCTATGGGTGCCCCGGGGGTCTCCTGGGTGTGTCCCGTGGCAGGGGGGTCTCCTGAGGAATTCCTGGGGTTGTCCCTTGGGCGCCCCAGGGGTCTCCTAGTGGTCTCCCGGGGGCGTCCCGGGGATGTCCCGGGGGTCTCACGGGTGTGCCCCGGGGGTCTTCCGGGGGTCTCCCGAGGATGTTCCGGGGGTGCCCCGCGGGTCCCCCAGGGGTCTCCCGGGGTCCTCCGGGGGTCTACCGGGATTCTCCAGGGGGTGCCCCGGGGGTGTCTGGTCCCGAGGGCGCCCTGGGGGTGTCCCAAGGGTGCCCTAGGGGTTTCCCGGTGGTCTCTCGGGGGTGCCCTGGGGGTATCCCGGGGGTGTTCCCGATGTGTCCCGGGGGTTTCCCAGGGGTCTCTCGAGGGTTTCCTGGGGGTGCCCCGGAGGGGTTCCCCGGGGCCGCCCCGAGGTTGTCCCGAGGATTTCCCGGGGGTGCCCCCCAGGTGCCCCGGGGGTCTCCTGAGGAACTCCTGGGGTTGTCCCTTGGGCGCCCCGGGGGTCTCCTAGTGGTCTCCCGGGGGCGTCCCAGGGATGTCCCGGGGGTCTCACGGGTGTGCCCCGAGGGTCTTCCGGGGGTCTCCCGAGGATGTTCCGGGGGTGCCCCGCGGGTTCCCCGGGGGTCCCCCAGGGGTCTCCCGGGGTCCTCCGGGGGTCTACCGGGGTTCTCCAGGGGGTGCCCTGGAGGTGTCCGGTCCCGAGGGCGCCCTAGGGGTGTCCCGAGGGTGCCCTAGGTGTTTCCCGGTGGTCTCCCGGGGGTGCCCCGGAGGTATCCCGGGGGTGTCCCCGATGTGTCCCGGGGGTTTCCCAGGGGTCTCCCGAATGTCCCGGGGGTGGTGCCCCGGGGGTCTCTCGGGGGTGCCCTTGGGATCGCCCGGGGGTCTCTCGGGGGAGCCCCGGGGTTGGCCCGGGGGTGCTCTTTTAGTGGTCTTCCGGGGGCGTCCCGGGAATGTCCCGGGGGTATGCCGGGGGTGCCCCGGGGGTCTCCCGGGGGTCTTCTGGAGGTCTCCTAGGGATTTTCCAGGGGTGCCCCGGGTGTGCCCTGGGGGTTCCTTGGGGACTCTCGGGGGTGTCCGGGGGTCTCCCGGTCGTGCCCCAGGGGTCCTCCGGAGAGGGGTGTCCCAGGCGTGCCCCGGGGGTCTCCTGGGTGTCTCCCGGGGGTGTCCCGGAGTCTCCCCGGGGAGTCCCGGGGGTGTCCTGGGGTTCTCCCAAGGGTCTCCCGGGGTTGCCCCGGGGGTGTCTCGGGGGTGTCCAGGGCGTCTCCCGGGGGTCTTGCGGGGGTCTCCCGTGGGTGGCTCGGGGGTGCCTTGGGGTGCCCCAGGGGTGTCCCGGGGGAGTCCCAAGGGTGCCTCGGGGGTGGCCCGGGGTTTCCTCGGGGGTGTCCCAGGGGTTCCCCAGGGGTTTCCTGGGGGTGCCCCGGGGTTTCCCAGGGATCTCCCGATGGTTTCCAGGGGGCGTCTCGGGGGTATCCCAGGGCTGTGCCGGGGGGTCCCGTGGGTGTACCCTGGGTGTCCCGGGGGTTTCCCAGGTGTCTCCCGGGGTTCTGCCGTGGTTGCCCCGTGGGTGCCCCCGGGGTCTCCCAGGGTGTCTCCTAGGGGTTTCCTGGGGGAGCCCCGACGGTCTCCCAGGGGTGCCCCGGGGGTCTCCCGCTGGTGTCCTGAGGCTGTCCCGGGGGTTTCCTTGGGGTACCCTGGCGGTGTCCTGGGGTGTCCTGGTGTGCTGGTACCCGAATCGAATTCGGGTGCGGAAGCGTGGCGGGGAGAGGCGGATCGTGTATAAAAAAAATTTCAGAAAAACTTTTTAGATACTCTATAGATTATATTAATTTATGCACGAATAAATTAATCGCATTAATTTACATCAAGAACTCAATCCGAAAAAATACCTGGAAGCCAACTCGGATGATAACTTGAGTTCTTTGACCACGAACAGTCCTTGCTCCAAGTTTGTGTTTAGAATACCAAAGTCTTCCACGTCAATTTCTTGATTCCACGTAGACGTGTGTGTGGGCGCATGTGAGACAAAACAGGTTTCTTAAACACTCGAATTTCCACAAATATTTTTGGGCGCATGCACGATGTGGAATTTTTGGAGAAAAATATTTTTCTCTCTTTTGCTTAGAGAAATTCGGCCACCCTAACTCTTAGGGCTGAAAATATGTTTCAAAAATTGTGTCCACAATTTTCTATCATTCTCATATTTAAAGAGTAGAAGTCAAACTTCAAAACAGAATCAAATCATTATCTTCAATTTTGAATTTTGAACAAAAAATCCGTTCCCCTTATCTCCAATGTGGCCGGCCACACTAGGGTTTTCTAACCCTGTGTGTGGCCCCAATTCAGATAGGGAAGGAAGAGAAACATCATCCTTTATCCTGTAGTCCAATTTTGACTCAAATTCAAATTCTAATTTAAGTCAAACTTAAATTAATTTGAATTCTAAATTGAACAACTTATCAAATAAGTTTAAATGGATAAATCTAGATGTGTTCAAATTCAAATTTAAATAATCACATTACTTAAATAATAATTAATTCTCAATTAATTATTTTTTGAGTATTTAAATTTTAGAATTCTGTAATTCTAAAATTCCTATTTTGCCCTTAGTGTCTCGTAGAATTACAAGGACGACACGGGGACATATGGACCTATAATCCCGAGCTCCAATAAAATTAATAATTAATTAAACACTTTAATTAATTAATTAATTCTATTAATTCCAATAGTTACTCCACTATAAACTTGGAATTGAACTCTCGAAATTATAGACATTAATTACTTCTAAACTGCGAAGTGTCCATTTGATATAGTCATTACATATAGATCAATCCTCCATAAATAATTCATAATTAGAGTCAGGTAGAATTCGTTAACCTCTCTAATTATATCTGCATCCTTGAGTACCATTGATTCTCTAAT
>NW_010384344.1:775437-775950 GCF_000414095.1 Morus notabilis
TTTGAATTAGCCACCGCTCCACTGTTGTCACAGTAGAGCTTAATTGGCTTATTTATATCTGGAACAACTTCCAGATCAGTTAAGAACTTCCTGAGCCATGTAGCTTCTTTTGCGGCTTCACTAGCTGCAACATATTCAGCTTCCATGGTAGAGTCAGCAACACACTTTTGCTTTATACTTCTCCATACCATGGCTCCTCCATTAAGAGTGAACACAGATCCAGATGTCGACCGTCGACTATCTCTATCCGATTGGAAATCAGAATCTGTGTATCCGGTGAGAGACAGATCTTCTCCGGAATATATCAACATATAGTTTCTCGTTCTCCTAAGATACTTGAGAATACACTTTACTGCAACCCAATGATCCAATCCTGGGTTGGACTGGTAGCGACTGACTACTCCCACTGCATAGCAGATATCTGGTCTTGTACACAACATGGCATACATAAGGCTTCCCACAGCCGAAGCGTAGGGATACCGTCTCATATCTTCTTCCTATTGTGGAGTCTTT
>NW_010384344.1:776029-778604 GCF_000414095.1 Morus notabilis
AACATAGCTTGCCTCTCCTAAATCTTTCATTTGGAATTGGTTGGCTAACCACTCCTTTACATCTGTCATCAATCCCACATCATTCCCAATGAGTAGGATGTCATCGACGTAAAGAATTAAGAAGACCACTTTCTCTTCTTTCTTGTACTTGTAGACGCATGGTTCATCAATGTTTTGATCAAATCCATAAGACTTTATAGCCTCATCAAACCTGATGTTCCATGATCTAAAAGCCTGCTTCAGTCCATAAATGGACCTCTGCATTTTGCAAACTTTCTGCTTTTGGCCTTCCTCTATGTAACCCTTTGGCTGTTCTATATAGATGGTTTCCTCAAGATAGACATTCAAAAAAGCTGTCTTGACATCCATCTGCCATATCTCATAGTCAAAATATGCTGCAATGGCCAAGAGTATCCGGATGGACTTAAGCATAGCTACTTGCAAGAAAGTTTCCTCATAGTCAACTCCCTCCTTTTGGGTATAACCCTTAGCCACTAGCCTTGCTTTATAAGTCTCTACTTTTTCATCCACTCATCTCTTTCTCTTATAGATCCACTTGCATCCAATGGGTTTTACTCCTTCGGGTAGATCTACAAGTTGCCAGACCAAGTTAGATTACATAGACTCCATCTTGAGTTTCATAGCTACTTGCCATTCTTCCTCATCAGAATCATCCATCGCATTCTTAAAGGTCGATGGATCCTCCTTACCGTCATCAGCAGTGACGATTTGGGCTTCCCCGGTGTACCGGTCGGGTAACATGCTTACCCTCCCACTACGAAGAGGTGCCTTAGGAGTCTGATTAGGAACTGTGGTCTTTTCTCTGAGTGGTTCGACAACTCTTGTCGATTGTGGTCCGATCTCATCAGAAAGTAACTCTTCCAATACTATTTTACTTCTGGGCTTAAAATCTATCATATAGTCATGCTCCAGAAAAGTGGCATTTATCGATATAAACACCTTTTGATCTTCAGGACTATAAAAGAAACTTCCCTTTGTCCCATCGGGATATCCTACAAATATACACACTTCTGACTTGGGTTCTAACTTCCCAGTCTTTCCTTTCAGCACATGTGCTGGACACCCCCATATGTGCACGTGTCTCAAACTAGGTTTTCGACCGCACCACAACTCTAAGAGTGTTTTAGGAATAGACTTAGATGGTACCCTATTCAGAATGTAGGCAGCCGTCCTTAGGGCATAACCCCAGAATGAAGTAGGCAGTGAAGAATAACTCAATATTGATCTCATCATGTCGAGTAAAGTCTGATTTCTCCTTTCAGCTACACCATTCTGCTGTGGTGTACCGGGTGCAGTCAATTGGGATACTACACCTTTTTCAATCAAGAAATCCTGGAACTCTTGGTCCAGGTATTCTCCCCCTCGATCTGATCGAAGTGTCTTGATTGGTTTACCTAATTGTTTTTCAACTTCTGCTCGGAATTCTCTAAACTTTCCAAAACTTTCAGATTTCCGTTGCATTTGGTAAACGTAACCATATCTTGAATAGTCATCAATAAAAGTGACGTAATATTCGTAACCACCTCTAGCTTGGACGTTTAACGGTCCACATACATCTGAATGTATCAACTAAAGGGGTTCTGTAGCTCTTTCTCCTTCGCCGTGAAAGGCCTCTTGGTCATTTTACCTTCCAAACAAGATTCACAGACCGGAAGCTCACTAACTTTTAGTTCGCTTAAAATACCATCCTTTACCAGTCTTTGAATCATGTTTAGGTTAATATGACCAAGCCTAAGATGCCACAGATATGTGTTACTGTTGTGAGAAATCTTTTGCTTTTTATTCTTAGGTTCGGCAACTCTGAACATTTCAGTATTAAGCAGTGAGTTAGGTATTGGTTTTATACAATATAAACCATCATCCAGACGTCCAGAATAAATATTTAAATTATTTCGAGAAATATGCACAAATTCATTTTCAAAATAAACTTTAAATAATTGTTCAAATAACTTAGCCATAGAAATCAAATTTCTACGAATGTCTGGAATAAAATAAATATTGTTCAAAACTAAAAATTTGTTTTCCCTAAATCGAAGTCTAACTTCTCCCACTGCTTTTGCCGAAACTCTCGCGTCATTGCCCACTTTCATTGTGTAGTCCCCATCGGCTAGCTCGGTATAAGAACTAAGACTCTGCAAAGAAAAAAAAACATGATTAGTTGCTCCCGAATCAATTATCCAGGCCGAGGTATCACCCTATACTAACCATGTTTCAAGGACTAGTAAATCTGATTTACCTTGTTCCTTTTTCTTTTTCAGCTCTTCGAGATACTTGTGACCGTTTCTCTTCCAGTGCCCTTCGCCATTGCAGTGGAAACATTTTCCTTTGGGTTTATGGATGGGGCCTTTAGCCTTTTTGGGTCTCTTGTTTTTCCCTTTCTTCGCTTTCCCTTGGTTCTGGTTCTTTCTTTTATTTTTACCAGAACTACCTGCAACTACAACATTTGCTTCTCCTCCCCTTCGCTTGTTGGTGGATTCGAAGTTTTGCAGGTCATTCATGAGTTCAGTGAGATTGGACTTTTTCTTGTTCATAACAAAGTTGTTCACGAACTCAT
>NW_010384344.1:779019-780902 GCF_000414095.1 Morus notabilis
GAGATTCCATTATCTCATAAGCAGTCTCCATCTCCTCATGCTTCTTGCGAAGCACATCGCTCATACTGGCTAGCATAAAGCACTTGGCTTTGTTGTTGGCCTTAATCCCGCGATCATAAGGCTCCCTTACGGTTTTGGATGCGTTTGCCGCGGGTTCAGGAGGACATTCCTCCGCTAGGACAAATTTGTAGTCTTCGCAGACCAATAGTATGTTCATGTTACTTTTCCACTTAGCATAGTTATCACCGTCTAATTTTTCAGTCGCTAGTAGTGTGATAATGGGATTCGACATATTGTTGGAAATAAATAGGATATTTATCTAATCAATTTATGTGCATGAATATCAAGGCATGTTAATTTTGGCACAATTAAATATGATGCATGATGCACATGAAAAATACATAAATCATGTTTTAATTTTAGGTGCCAACGATAATCTACTTTTCCACATACAAAGTGTACCTTTGGGTAGTCAAGTTATATGCCAATTAGACCGAGACTCTTCTCAGTTAATAAATATAGTCAAAATATCTCATATTTTCATATTTACTAACTACCGTTATTTTCAGTCAAAATATAACCAACAGATTTGATTATATTTTATGAGTGTAACCCACCGTTTCAGATCCCATAGACTTAACTCCGGATTGCTACCTTTGGGTAGTCAATTCAGAAATACATCTTGAAATCTTATCTCTAGGAAGCCAACCTCGTTATTGATCCGGCAACAACACTCTCCTCTAGGAGAGCGATTCAATGTCGCCGCAAAGCCCCTTTATGGATCTCACGGTGCTGCGCTAATGGCGGAGACTAGTGGGTCGCATTGTCATACAACCATCTCCCACTCATTATTTTGCAAATATGTACTTTGTTTGAAAAACATCTCATGATTTTCAAATAGAAAAATAAACAATTTATTTTTCGAATATGTGAAATTCCAAAATTTTACTCTTAAATTCAATTTCACATATAACATTATTTTGCAAATCAATTTTACAACTTAAATCAATTTAATCATATTAAATCGATTTTAGCGCATGGTTCTTATTTTATTTTATTTTTCTAAAACACTTTTATAATAAATAAAATAAACAATAACAAATGCGCGTATATGCATGGCATGTTATAAAACATATGAGTAGGCACATTATATCTATATGGCATGTTATATGCATGGACATATAATATATAATTATCAACATAAAATATAAATATATGCAATCAACTATTGAGATGGATTTGACCGAGTCTCATGAAAAAATAAATTACAACTCAATCTAATCGAATAAATAAATAATTACAATAATTATATTCTTCCGTTACATCAACGGGTCTTCGATTCTTGAGTTCTTTATTCTTCGGCTTCATTCTTTGTCTTCGGGATGGATTTCACCTTTCTTGGGGTTTGGAACTTTTCCGGGTCCGTCGGCACGCATTACGAGGGTTTCGGAAACCTTCGGGGCCGTTCAGGATCAAATCCTGAAAACTTGGGCCTCCAGCTGCGCGCGCGCGCAAGATGCCCACGCGCGGACTGTCCGCGCTGGGGCGCGCGCCAGCGCGGACTATCCGCGCGCTGGGGCGCGCCCTTCCCGCGCGCTGAAATGCGTTGGGGCCGTGCGCTCGGCCACGCGTTATGGCGCGATGGGCCGTGAGTTCTGGAAATTTTCTGGGCAGTTTCTGGGCATCTTCGAAGGCTTCAAACTTGATCTTCAAGGCCTCCTTTTGATTCAAAATCAAAAACCCTAATTCTACCCAAAACTTAGAATTACAATAATTCTAATGCCGAATAAAATTACAAATAATTTAATCAATGAATAAATATAACCGATCCATGGAACCATATAATTAACGACCAAATCCACCATCCATACATTCATCAACAT
>NW_010384344.1:782021-783419 GCF_000414095.1 Morus notabilis
ATCCTTGAGTACCATTGATTCTCTAATGGATAGTGATTCATAAAACACATTCATGAACCAGAGCGCTCTTACTAATCCAAGTACCGAATCAACACTCAAGAGAATTATTTATCTACTTCTTTCTCAAGAAGGAATGGATTCTATCTCGTATAATAACATTCCCAGCTACCTATTTCATTATGTCTCCAAAATATAAGGAATAGGATTCAGGGTCTCGAAATCCGTACCGAGTAAATCAAAAAACATAAATCCATAAATAGAAGTTTGTTAAGAACTCATGATTAAGATCATCCTATATATGACCATCGGTTTGATCTTGAAGGCCTCATTTTTTATTCATAATCAAAAAAACCCTAATTCTACCCAAAACCTAGAATTACAATAATTCTAATCCCGAATAAAATTACAAATAATTTAATCAATGAATAAATATAACCGATCCATGGAACCATATAATTAACGACCAAATCCACCATCCATACATTCATCAACATGAATTAAAATAAACATCCATAAATGCAAGTGCCTACCCATCACATACATACATAATTAAATATCATATATTTAATTTATCAATTCTGATTATCAAATAATCGAAGCATAAATTAATATCATCTATAGACCGCTCTGATACCAATTGCTGGTATCCGAATCGAATTCGAGTGCGGAAGCGTGGTGGGGAGAGGCAGATCGTGTATAAAAAAAATTTCAGAAAAACTTTTTAGATACTCTTTAGATTATATTAATTTATGCACGAATAAATTAATCGCATTAATTTACATCAAGAACTCAATCCGGAAAAATACCTAGAAGCCAACTCGAATGATAACTTGAGTTCTTTGACCACGAACAGTCCTTGCTCCAAACTTTGTGTTTAGAATACCAAAGTCTTCCACGTCAATTCTTTGATTCCACGTAGACGTGTGTGTGGGCGCACGTGAGACAAAACAGGTTTCTTAAACACTCGAATTTCCACAAACACTAACGCATGCACGATGTGGAATTTTTAGAGAAAAATATTTTTCTCTCTCTATTGCTTAGAGAAATTCGGCCACCCCAACTCTTAGGGCTGAAAATATGTTTCAAAAATTGTGTCCACAATTTTCTATCATTCTCATATTTAAATAGTAGAAGTCAAACTTCAAAACAGAATTAAATCCTTATCTCCAATTTTGAATTTTGAACAAAAAATCCCTTCCCCTTATCCACTTAATGGCCGGCCGCCCTCCTAGGGTTTATCCCTATGTGTGGCGCCAATCTCAGATAGGGAAGGAAGAGATTTTATCCTTTATCCAGTAGTCCAATTTTAATTCAAATTCAAATTTAAGTCAAACTTAAATTAATTTGAATTCTAAATTGAACAACTTATCAAATAAGTTTAAATGGATAAATCTAGAT
>NW_010384344.1:784345-793738 GCF_000414095.1 Morus notabilis
TATATGTACATAAAATGATGAATAAACTCTTTTATTAATTAAATAATAAATATCCTATTACATCTCATGCTTCTAGGACACTATTCCCAACACGGTGGTGCCACGATGGTGTCCCGGGGTTATCCCGGGGGTGCCCCGGTGGTGTCCCGGGAGTGTCCCAGGGGTGCCCCGGGGATGCCTATTGGGTGTCCCGGGGGTGCCACGGGGTGCCCCGGGGGTCTCCGGCGGCCTGCCAGGGGTGTCCCCAGGGTGTCCCGGGGGTGCCCCGGGGGTGTCCTGGGGATCTCCCAGCGGTGTTCCGAGGGACTCCCGGGGGTGTCCCGGGGGTCTCTTATGGGTGTCCCGGGGGTTCCCCATGGGGTGCCTTGGGGGTCCCCTGGGGGTGTCCAGGGGGTGTCCCGGGGGTGCCCGAGTGTGCCTCGGGGGTTTCCCGGGGGTGCCCCGGGGATGCCCTGGGGGTGCCCTGTGTGTCACCCGGGGGTCTCCTCGGGGCATCCCGGGGGTGCCCCCGGGGTGCCCCGGGGGTGTCTCGAGGATGCACCGGGTGTGCCCCGGTGGTCTCCTGGGGGTTCCCGGGATGGCCCGGGGGTCTCCCGGGGTTGTCCCGGGGGTGCCCCGGGGGTCTCCCGAGGATCTCCCAGGGGTGCCCCGGGGATCTCCCGGGGCTGTCCTGGGGGTGTCCCGGGGCTGTCCCGGGGGTGCCTCGGGGGTCTCCCGGGGGTCTCCTGGGGGTGTCCCGTGGGTGCCCCGGGGGTGTCCCGGGGGTGTTCCGGGCGTGCCAATGAAAAGTGGCCTCAAAACGTGACAAAAAAAAGTAAAACGTTGTCAAAATGCCCTCAGCCCGCGTAGTGGGGCGCCTAGGTGCCGTGATTTATCAAAAATTTTCATTTTTATTTATGTTTTGCATTCTAAAATTAATATACGATTTTTAGGAATTAATGCAACTAGCGGTACCATTTTTTGACGAATATTCTATTTTTTATGATTTTCTTCTTTGAAAAATAAAATAAAATAAAAACGACGTCAAAAAATTATGAAATTTTACGAACACGATCCTTACATTTTTCTGAGCATGCCTGCAAGAAATGACCTCAAGGAATGACAAAGAAATGTAAAACGCTGTAAAATAGCCCCTGGCCCGCGTAGTGGGGCGCCCAGGGGTCGGGTTGGGTCAGAAATTTACATTTTTTTTATGTTTTGCATTCTAAAATTAATATACGATTTTCAGGAATTGTTGTAACAAGCGGCACTAGTTTTTGATGAATATTCTATTTTTTATGATTTTCTATATTTTTCATATTTGAAAAATAAAATAAAATAAAAACGATGTCAAAAAATTATGAAATTTTACACACGATCTTTATGTTTTTCTGTGTATGCCTGTGAGAAATGGCCTCAAATCATGACAAAAAAAGTGAAACACTATCAAAAAACCCTCAGCGCGCGTAGTGGGGCGCCCAGGGGCCAGGATTGGTAAAAACAATTTATTTTTATTTTTGGTTTGCATTCTAAAATTTATATACAATTTTTAGGAATTAATGGAATAAGCAATACCAATTTTTGATGAATATTCTATTTTTTATGATTTTCTTTATTTTTCATCCTTGAAAAATAAAATAAAATAAAAATAACGTCAAAAACTTATGAACTTTTGCAAACACTATCCTCACATTTTTCTGGGCGTGCCTGTAAAAAAAGACCTAAAAAAAGTTGTACGCTGTCAAAAAGCTCCCGACCCACGTAGTGGGGTGCCCAGGGGCCGAGATGGATAAAAAATTTACATCTTTATTTATGTTTTGCATTCTAAAATTAATATACAATTTTTAGGAACTAATACAATAAGCGGCACCAATTTTTGATGAATATTCTATTTTTTATGAGTTTCTTTATTTTTCGTCTTTGTAAAACGTCAAAAAATTATGAAAGTTTACAAAGACGATGCTTGCATTTTTCTGTGCATGCCTGCAAGAAATGACCTCAAAAAATGACAAAGAAAAGTAAAACGCTATCAAAAAGCCCTCGGCACGCGTAGTGGGGCGCCCAGGGCCGAGATGGGTCAAAAATTTACATTTTTATTTATGTTTTGCATTCTAAAATTAATATACGATTTTTAGGAATTAATGCAACAAGCGGTACCAGTTTTTGATACATATTCTACTTTTTATGATTTTTTTTCATTTTTCATCTTTGAAAAATAAAATAAAATAAAACAACGTCAAAAAATTATGAAATTTTACAAAGACGATCCTTGCATTTTTATGTGCATGCCTGCAAGAAATGACCTCAAAAATGACAAAGAAAAGTAAAACGATATCAAAAAGCCCTCGGCCCGCGTAATGGGGCGCCCAGGGTCCGAGATGGGTCAAAAATTTACATTTTTATTTATGTTTTGCATTCTAAAATCAATATACAATTTTTAGGAATTAATACAACAAGCGGCACCATTTTTTGATGAATATTCTATTTTTTATTATTTTCTTTATTTTTTGTCTTTGAAAAATAAAATAAAAATGATGCCAAAAAATTATGAAAATCAATATACAATTTTTAGGAATTAATACAACAAGCGGCACCATTTTTTGATGAATATTCTATTTTTTATTATTTTCTTTATTTTTTGTCTTTGAAAAATAAAATAAAAATGATGCCAAAAAATTATGAAATTTTACAGACACGATCCTTACATTTTTCTGGGCATGCCTATGAAAAATGGCCTCAAAACATGTCAAAAAAAAGTAAAACGTTATCAAAAAGCCCTCTGCCGGCGTAGTGGGGCGCCCAGGAGCCGGGATTGGTCAAAATTTTATATTTTTATTTATGTTTTGCACTCTAAAATTAATATACGATTTTTAGAAATTAATACAACAAGCGGTACTATTTTTTTTATGCATATTCTATTTTTTATGATTTTCTTTATTTTTCATCTTTGAAAAATAAAACAAAATAAAAATGACGTCAAAAAATTATGAAATTTTACAAACACGATCCTTACATTTTTCTGAGGATGCGTGTTTCTTATCCTTAAATTTTGGCATTAAGCTTAACTTTGGCTAAGACACTGACTTTTAGTTAACAACAACCAAAAACTATGGGAGATTGTGTCTTTTTTCAGGCATACAATACTTGTGTGTGTGTGTGTGTGTGTTTTTTTTTTTTTTTAATAATATCCTGTTTCTTATCTCTACTGCTGCTCTCGTGCTAGCAAAGCCCTTTGATTTATTGCCAAAATTTTATGTACTGTAAATCTCTCTCTAATATATAGAATTTGAGCTAGCAAAGCCCTTTGATTTAGTGTCAAAATTTTTATGTAAATTGTATATTTTGCTGAAATTGAATAAAGTTTTGGTCCTACATATGTGGGTATTCTGCTCATTGATTTCGTGTGAATTGTTTTGGTTTGGAAGAACTATTCTACTGAAAGAAAGAGTGATTGGAGAGAGAGTGAGGATAGAGAAAGTGAGGAGAGAGAGTGAGGTGAGAGAGAGAGTGAGGTGAGAGAGTGAAGAGAGAGAAAGTGAGGAGAGATAATGGGGAGAGACAAAGTGAAGAGAGAGAATGAGGAGAGAGAGTGAGGAGAGAGAGTGAAGAAAAAATAGAGCTAAGTATATATTTTTTTCCTTTGTTTTTTTTTTAATATCCAAACACAAGAAAAAAAAATTACAAGGGAATCTTTTTTTTTCCTCCCTAATTTTCCATAATGCTATGTTTGGTAGGATGGATAGAAAAGAATAAGGAAAGAGAAGTAAAATACCTAGGTAAAGTAAGTAAAATGGTTTTCTCTCATATTGTTTGGTAAAAGAGAAAGAAAAGTAAAAAGAAAATGTCAAATTTAAGGCATTTTACAGTAATACCTCAATACAAATAAAAATATGATGAATGGTGAAGGTTAAAATTGTTATTTTACATCTCATTTTTTTGTCAAACTTTTTTCCTCCTCTTTTCTTCCCAAAGTTGGAAGGATTAAAAATTGGTGGGCCCTATGGATTTTTATTTTCCTTCCTTCCTCATTTCCTCTCTATCAAACAACCTAAAATTTCATTTTCCTCTACAAAATCCTTCTTCTATTTTCTTTTCTATCATACCAAACACACTGTAAGTTCCAAACACAACAAAAATATTTTCATTTTTTCCTTTTTTTTTCTTTCAACTTTCTTTTTTTTTCATCTTAAATTACAGGTTCCAAACGGACCTTTTTAAAAAATAGCCTTGTATTGGACATTATTTAGAGTCACTAGCCCTCAATGTAAAAGTTTTGCATTGATAGCCTTCTCTTTTAATGAAAAATTTACCTTCTCCAAAATTGCCCGTCATAAAGAATAAAATTACAATAATGAAAAAAAGAGAATTGATAAAAGAAAAAAAAAACCCATCATCTTATTCTTCAAAAAAAAAAAAAAAAGAGTCCCTCTTCAAACCAAAATCCCCTCCCTCCCTACTCTTCTTGACCATTGGTGCCGCCCCTACTTCCGACGCTGCCGCCCCCCGTCGTTCATCAAGTCTGGCATCCATCTCCGTCGCACTCCGGTGTTGTCTCCGATGATTAGGTGACAAATTCCAAGATTGTCAAACCATTAAACCTTGAAGATTCAATCTCTAAAATTGATAAATTAATCTCAAAAGCTATTCATTTTGCTTTAAATAGTTGTTAAAAGATTGAGTTTTCATATTTATGTGTTTTATTTGAAAAAATAACAGGATTCATGTCATTTTTATGTTTTCTCGACCTGGAAAATTAGGAATTTCAAAGAAGAACGATAATGAACAGTAATGAACAGACTGGGAAGACCGATCAAACCGGTTTGAACGGTCCGAATGGTATTTCCGGTTTGCTCATTACTTGAATTCATGGTGATTTTATTTATTTATAATTTTGTCATTCTCTAACTCCGCCTATACGATGATTCGTATAGCCGATCCTAAGCCCTGGTAAAGGAGGAAGGTTACAGTAGGTTGATAGCCAGCGTAAAAATATGTCACTCTACATGGATTACTCCAATTAATTTGGGATTAAGGCTTGTATTTGTTGTTGTTGTTGTTGTCTCTAATGGTAATATTTTTTTTTATCATCTTTATACGATAGAGGGATTGCCGATTGTTGATTTTAAATTTAGATTTTGTTATCATAATTCATTAAATTTATGTGTTTGAGGCACCATTTATGAATTAAAAGACCGATTTTCTCACCGGACAATAGAATAGTACAATTGCTTTTTCTGATCTGCCTAGCAGACAGGACTGCAGTACGCTTGGTTTTCTCAGTCTGAAAGAAATCATTGGGATGGAAATTTTTTAATTTTATTTAAGATTTTGCTAATGAAAATTACATGCATTTGAATGAATTTGTTAGCCAAGGTAATTTAATCACATCATTACTATTGTAACACTACAATTTCTACATTATTTATGTTTATAGATGTCCATCTCATTTTCAAAAAATTAACATTTTCTACAAGACATACTTGAACTATAATGTAGATTTGCCAACAATAATTTCTTAAATTGAGCTTTAAGTTGGAGTTCGTAATTATAATTTTACAAGTTTAGTTGACCAAGATAATAGTGTCACGCAATTACTATAGTTGCATTATGTCAATAAAATGATGTTATTATAAGATCAGTTTTCCCTCTGTTTTGCTTTGTTGGAAAGGAAAGCTCCTATTTCCATGAAAATTGAATTCACTCTTTGATCTTCAATTTAGTTTTGCTACTAGAATTCAATAACTTTGAGTGTTCGTGGCACTATTTGTGAATTAGAAGATTGATTTTCTCACCGAACCAAAGAACGGTACGATCGGTCTTTCTGATCTGCCTATCAGACTAGACTGCGATACGTCTGGTTTTCTCAGTCTTAAACAAATCATTGGGATGAAAATTTTAATTTTATTTTAGATTTTGCTAATGATAATTCCATGAATTTATTGGTCGCGGTAACATTATCACATCATTAATATTGTAACACTACAATTTCTATATTATACATATATATATATATTCATATTTGGCAATCTCTTTTTTTTTTTTAAATGTTGATTTGCCAACAGTAATTTCTTAAATTGAGCTTTAAGTTGGAGATCTTAATCATAATTTCACAAGTTTAGTTGACCGAGATAATAGTGTCACGCAGCTACTATAGTTGCATTATATCAATAAAATGAGGTTATTATAAGATCAGTTTTCCCTCCGGTTTCTCGGTTGGAAAGGAAAACTCCATTTCTCATGAAAATTGAATTCACTTGTTGATCTTGAATTTAGATTTTGCTACCAAAATTCAATAACTTTGAGTGTTTGAGACACTATTTGTGAATTAGACAATTGATTTTCTCTCCGGACCAAAGAACGGTATGATCGGTCTTTCTAATCTGCCTACAGATCAAATTGTGGTACGCCTGGTTTGCCAAAAATAATTTCTTAAATTGAGCTTTAAATTGGCATTTTAATAATAATTTCCCAAGTTTAGTTGACCAAAATTAATAGTGTCGCACAATTTCTATAATAACACCATGTCAATAAAATGAGAATATTATAGAACTGTTTTTTCCTTTGGTTTGCTAGGTTGAAAAGGTAAACTCCTCTTTTCTTAGAGATTGGATTTTGATATTTGATATTGAATTTAGATGTTGGTATCATAATTTAATATATTTGGGTGTTTGAGGCATTATTCTTGAATTAAAAGACCAATTTTCTCACCGTACCAAAGAACAGTACGCTCGGTCTTTTCGGTTTGCCCAACAAACCGTATTGCAATACGCTTGGTTATCTCGATCCTGAGAAAATTATTGGAATGGAAAATTCAATTTTATTTAAGATTTTGATAGTGAAATTTTCATGAATTCGTTAGCAAAGGAAATATTATCAAAAAAGAACTTTCTCTATAAGACGGATGTGAACCGTAATGTAGATTTGTGAAAAATAATCTTTTAAATTGAGTTTTAAGTTGGAGTTCTAATCATAATTTCTCAAGTTTAGTTTACCAAATTAATAGTGTCACGCAATTTCTATAATAATACTAAGTCAATAAAATGAGATTGTTATAGGACCTTTTTTCCTTTGGTTTGCTCAGTCGGAAAGGCAAGCTCCTCTTTTCGTGAAGAATGGATTTTGATCTTTGATCTTGAACTTAGAATTTGTTATCATAATTCAATATATTTGAGTATTCGAAGCACTATTTGTGAATTAGAAGATCGATTTGCTCTTCTGAATGAAGCACAATATGATTAGTCTTTCTAATCCACCCTGCAGACCGGCCGCGATACGCTCAGTTTTCTCAATCCGGAAGATGTCATGTTGTGTAGAAATTTAATATTATTTTAAAATTTTCTGATCATAATTTTAGAAAATTAGTTGGCCGAAGAATTTTGAACATTTTTAATTCACGAAATAAGACCAAATAGGTTAGACACTAGAAGAGAAACACTTTCCTTCATAAACTTAAATTGCACATGGTCCATTTTTCTAAGGGATCAGAGGGAATCACATTCCTTGATAAACTTAAGGTTCTTCCATGGTTACAGTAACGTTCATTTTTTCTTATTTACCATGTTTTGTATTTTGAATAGAAGTTTTCATATAGGACTAATCATGATCACCAATGATAATGAATAGAAATTCTCGTACACTACCAATCTCTTTCCAAGAGATATTTCTCAAATTCAAGATCAAATAGTCATTATGCTTCTTACAACTACAACTCAATTCCTGTTTCTGAAAGTACTACTAGAGACGATTTGCATGCATTTTCTGATCATATATTGATTTAACTGATCATAAAAAAAATACACACTTCAAATAGTTACACATAAATTCAATTCATATAATTATAATGTGGTCCTTTTAATCGTTACCTTCATGGATTTCCTTATTACTCTCATATAATGTTAACATTATGCAGTTTGAGTCATATTAAACCACAACTCCAAAACAAAACAAGAAAAACAAGAAAAACAAAAAAAAAAAAAAAATCTTGAAATATCAAAGTAAGAACACAAACCAATAAACCAACAAGCTTGCCAAATTCCATAAGAAAACAAAATCTCAAGGAAAGGATAAATTACACACAACTCTCATAGAGACTCATTTCAGTTTTTTTCATTTATTCAAAAAAAAAAAAAAAAAAAAAAAAAAAAAAAAAAAAAAAACAAAGGATGACAAAAAGAAAAGCAATGGACCAAGAGCAAATTCTACACGTATATTCTAACATCAAGGAAATTAGTTCAAAGCTGCGCGTATTTCATAATAAGCTTCTAAACTGAACTTTTCCATAGCTTTCCTTCTATTCATATACTTTTAGGATACTCATGATCTTAGTTAGTTAATTTTATTAATCTTGTAGCATAAGCTTCATATAAAGCTTACTACATACATGTCTACTCACACGTGTACACTCTGTATAAATATTGGCTTGTACTCTATTTTCTCGTTTAATGAAAAACTACATTTCCTATCTTCAGCCAAACAGGTTTTCCCTTCGTAATATGGTATCAGAGCGAATTTTTTTTTCCTCTGCTTGATTTTTTGTTCCGCTGATCTTTTCTGTTCTTCCCGGTGATCTTTTCCGTTCTTCCAGTGATTTCTCTTTTTCTTCTTGATCGGAATCCATGGCTTCTCATTTATTTTGTTTTATTTCTTCTCTTAAAATTCCGTCTCTTCTAAGTTAATTATAAAAAAAAACAATGTGAAGGATATAAATCTCTGTGCTCTCTTACTAGAGTACAAGTAAGACATTACTCCTATTTCCCTTCTTAATTTCCTCCCCCCGTCCCTCACCCATAAGTAGAGGTGTTTACAAATCGAATTACATTGATAAGGAGCCAATAATACATACATTATATGGATTAAAAGGTTTAATAAGTGTATATATTTATTTTTAAAAAATCTAAAAATATTTAATATAAATATTTATGAAATATATATAGTATGGATTTACCCTTTTTAGGGTTGGACGATACTCAATTCGTTAATTTAAGTTTAGAATTTGAGTTTTATTATAGTGAAAAGTTCTCAGAAATAGTCACATTTAACTTTTTTACTACAGTAAAAAGTTCTCACACAACATCACATCTCAACTCGAATTAGCGAACCGAACGAGGTTGAAGAGTATTGGCAGTATTGTTATTGCTGTAGATTTTAAAAAAATTATTTTTAGTTGTATTAAAAGGAAAAAAAATAATTGTTATAAAAAGTAATTAAATATTTAATAAATTATAATTATTATAGTTGTGTTGATTTTAAAATCAATGTAATAGCTTTTGATAAATTATAAGGTTGAATTACTGTGTATAATTAAAAATTATGACTATATTATATTATACAATAATATAATATATATATATAACTAAAATATAACATATATTTATTATTATATTTTATATAATACAAAAACTATTATTATATAAT
>NW_010384344.1:794216-798936 GCF_000414095.1 Morus notabilis
AATATTACTATAACATGATATTATATTATATTATATTATTGTATTATTATATTATATTATATTATATTACATTACGAGTCTGAATTTTAGATTGTGAAGATTGTAAATTTTAAATTTCATTAGGGGTAGTATGAGTATTATGAAAGCTTCATTAATTGTACTATGTTGATTCATGCACAATCTAAAAGCTAAAGTTGCATTTGGACTGCTTCTGATATTAACTGTAAATTCTTCAAAAATTCTTTAAAAAGCACTTTTGAAGAGATTTACTAAACAAAAATTAGCTTTTGCTACAAACATAAACTGATTTTAGGAGCGAAAAATAATACCAAACTAAGCCATTATCTTATCTATGCTTCTTGTTCTTCCATAATCAGGTGAATATATATAGTTAAATTTCACAAATTTTATGGCTTATAAGTTTTCAACTTAACTTTTATCTTACAAAGAAAAAAAGCAATACCATACTAAGCCATTATCTTATCTATGCTTCTTGTTCTTCCATAATCAGGTGAATATATATAGTTAAATTTCACAAATTTTATGGCTTATAAGTTTCCAACTTAACTTTTATCTCACAAAGAAAAAAAAAAACTAAATCATAGGTTTAATATGACTTTGTCTTAGTTTGGTATTGCTTTTCTCTTCCAAAATCAAACAGAAGCTGATTTTAGTGTTTGGTAAATATCATCAAAAGTGCTTTTTGAAGAATTTTTTAAGAATCTACAGCCAAAATCAGAAGCAGCCTAAAGATAACTTTAGCTTTTAGATTGTGCGGGAATCAACATAGTACAATTAATGAAACATTCATAATACCCATAATACCCCTAATGAAATTTAAAATTTACAATATTTCAAATCTAATATTCAGACTTATAATATAATATAATATAATAGCAATATTGTAACAAATAATATCATAATTATATTAATAACTCTAATATTATTAAACTATCATATAATATGATATTATAATTATTTTAATAATATGATATTATAATTATAATATCATATTGTAATTGTTATTTTATAATACATTATATATTATATTGTATTAATATAATTATATTTATTATATTAATAATATTACAATAATAATATTACATTATATTATATTGATATAATTATATTTATTATATTAATAATAATATAATAATTAATATAATTAAATATTAATATAATTTATATTAACCATTTTAATAATATTATTATATTTTATATCATAGTTATATAATATGTTATTTAATAATAGTTTTATTGTATTATATTGAATATGATAATAAATATACATTATATTTTAATTATACATATTATATTATAGTATAATATAATATAATCGTTATTTTAATTATTTCGGTTATTATTTTAATAATATTATTATATTCTATATTATAATTATATAATATATTATATAATAATAGGTTTTTGTATTATAGTAAATATAATAATAAATATATATTATATTGTAATTATATTTATTATATTATAGTATAATATAATATAGTCGTAATTTTAAACTGTCCACAACAATTAAATCTCATAATTTATCAAACGTCATTACACTGATTTTAAAACCAGTACAGCTGTTATAATTATAGTTTATCAAACACTCAACTGATTTTTGTAACAGCTGCTTTTTCTTTCAGCACAACTAAAAGTAATTTTTTTAAAATTTACAGCACTACCAAACTAAGCCTTTGAATAAATCCAAACAGGGTTTTTTCTCCCGTTTCCACGTATATTTAGCACACACCAAATTCAATTGAAATTATGTTGAATGAATTAATTATTTGTTGATTGAAAAATAGTCTCCGATTTGTAGAATTAGTAATCTCTAAAAAAAATGTGGGATTATCATTTCTAGAACTCAGATTTTAATATTTTTGAACCCTTCATCACATATCTACCACTACCAACTCACCACCGGATGACAAACCTGTTGCGAACCCGCTACCTCCACTCTTGCGACGGAGACGGAACCCAGCTCCCTCCCTCCCCTTCACGACCCCATCATGAGATCATCTTGACCCCAGCCCCCTTCATGAGCGCATATCTCGTTAATCCCCCACCACCACAAGAGATCTCAATTCGATCGCAACCCAAGCAGCCGTAAGCAAAGCCCCGCCCCTCGCCAAGCACAAGGTGTCCACGCCCCTCAAGTGGACATCCCTTCTCCTCTCAATGTTGGCTTGCAAAACTTTATAGTTTGTTGTGTTGTATTATAGTTTTATTAATTTTTAAGAATTTGTAAAGGTATCTTTTCTTAATTTTTTCATTTTATTTTCATTAACATAATTCATTTAAATTTTATCTTTTAAATTGTAATTTGATAATTATTTTAATAAAACTAATTTCTAAATACTATATCTAGCTCTGTCTAGTCCAATACTGATCCTATAATCATAATGTGCTAAACATGGAACTCTAATTAACCAGTATTGATTGACAAAAGAGATGTGCCAAGAATTCGGTTACAATAGTGCGAAAACGACTGAATGCGATGGGATCAGATCTGAGGCCTTTTTTAGTTTAAATAACTGTTCACCACATGATAACCATCACATTATGTGCACAGGGAAAAAAAAGAAAAAATACAATAAAATTTCTATTAATATATTATTATAGATATAGATGACGATAACTAGCACTTAAATAATCAATAATTAGGCCAAATAACAAGACATAAGTTGGTGTGGATCGGGCTCAATTTGAGAAAACACATATTTGATCTTATATAATTAAAAAAAATTATAGAAAAAATAAACAAATTATCTTTAAAAGTGTAAGAATATGAACTTTTACCCCAACTCTTGATAAATACTTTTTTGACAGTGTAATTATTTAACTAAAAATATTATGAATCAAAAATAAAGAATAAAAATCATGAGTCATACATTTTTGTATCGTCAAAGATTACCCTCTATATATATATTGAAAATGGTATTTAAAACTTTTTTAAAAAACCTAGTATTTGCTTGTTTATGCATATAAAAAAGTAGTGTGTTTTGGAAACTGGTTAAAACAATTCAAGGACAAACGAAAAAGAAAAAAGAATCACAACAAAATGTGTACATCTCAAGCATGGTGATAACGAATATTTAATAATAAAAATGTAGGGTATGTTTTTACTTATATATATATATATATATATATAACTGCCTATATAATTCATATATGTGAGAGAATCTTGCTAAAACAGTTGAGAGACAATTACTACTTATTGAGTATTTTCCATACCCTACAAAATAATTTATCTATTTTATATTTTTATTTATTATTGAGTTCTAGTGTGGAATGTGTTTCCGTAAGTGCCAAAATTGTGTTTGTATTGGATTCCAGAGAAGAACATGAAAAAGGAGGAACAGGACAGCCAAGACAGGTTGGTCAATAGAGTAAACTCCAAGGACAGCAATGCAAAATAAAATTAAAATAATAAAAAAGAAACAAATTAAAGAGATAGAGACTGAGAAAGAGAAAAAGAAAGAAAGAAAAGAAAAGGAGTGTATTTACACAGCTGTGACATTGTGACAATTGAGTGAGTAAAGTGTGAACAAATTTTGATTTTGATTTTTTTTTTCACTCTTTATAAAAAAATATAAAAAGCAAAATTATTTATTTATTTTATTTTTTTTTAGTATTTTTTTTTCTCTCTCTAATATGTGTTTAGTGTCTTTTTGTTTTCACTTCCACCGGTTCATCGTCAACTCTGCTAAATCTAGAGGAGGAGCTTTATCTCCCCCAACCATGAGATTCTCCTCCAAAAACTGATTTTTGGGTTCTTCTGGGATTTCTCTCTTTTCCAAATCCCACTTTTTTTTTTTTCCTTCCTTCTTCACTTCTTCTTTTAACCAAATCTAAGTACCCACACTCTTCGCTACTTTTTTTTTTTACTATAAAGGCTCAAACTCCCACTTCTCTCTCTCTCTCTCTTGATTCTCCACCAGATTTGCCCAGAATGCAGCTCATTCGGAGGATGAAGACTTCATTAAATCTCTAATTCCTTCACCTACTTATTTTCTGGTGGGTTGTTGCGAGCCATTACTGCTTTGATTCTTTTTTTTTCTTTTTCTTTTTGTTTTGGCCTCATAATTTTAGGATGATGGTACTGAAGATCCTCAGGCTTCTCACGCGTATTCCTTGTGCTGATTTTGGGTCAAAATGAGTTCTCCATTCTGGGATTTTTTGGAAAGTTTTTCACCATTGAAGAAGGAAAAAAAAGGAAGCTTTTTGGACCAACATTTCTAGGGCTTTCAACTGAAACCGTTCTCTTCAGGTAATTTTGGCTAAAAATCTCAAATGGGTTCTTCTTAATTTCGGCACTGAATGAATCTGAATCTTCCGTTATTTTGCGAAAATGAATGATCCAGCTAGGTAGAAGCTGTTGTTTTGACCGTTTGAGAAAGGAAAAAAAGAAAAAGGGTTATAAAGTTTCTCTGTGTTGTTTGATTCTCTGTTTGTCAATGTGTGATATTGCAAATAATATTGGGGTTTCTTTTCATTCCGTTAGAGAAATGAAGTGCCAAAAAAGATTGCCCATACTAGCCTTTCATTCAATCTTGGTGTGTGGTCTTTGTCTTTGAGAGAAAGAAAGCTTCTTTTATAAGGATTCCAAAGTGATCTTAGAGTAAGAAGAGGCATCCAAAGCTGCTTTTTTCCAAAAAAAAAAAAAAAAAAAAAAAAAAAAAAAAAAAAAAAAAAATCTTTTTTTCAGTTTTTGGAA
>NW_010384344.1:798956-805680 GCF_000414095.1 Morus notabilis
TGTAAAAAAAAGGAGACCCAAACGAGATTTTTTTTAAAAAAAAAAAAAAAAAAAAAAAAAAAAAAAAAAAAAAAACAATTCTCTTCTCTGAGATTTGAGGAAGAGAATATTTCTTTCTTTATTCTCTATCCGTTGCTCCCCAATTTAGTACTCATAGACGTGCCTCCAACTAGACATTAAGGAGTTTGACATTAAAAGATTTTTCAAGCTCTTTGGAAGGAGAATTGTTCCAAATTTGGATACATTTATATATATTTTTGGTCGTTGACTATCTGGGGTGGTGTTAATTTTTCCTCTGGGGTATTGAGAAGGCCGGTCTTTTGGTGACATTGTGCTGAGCATCAAAGTTCCAAGCATCGATGGGGCTTCTTTTTCGAAGTCTCGCGATGCTTTGTATTCTGGTATGGTTTTCATGGCTTCCGGATCTCACTGCTCAATCCACTTCCGGGACTTCAAGGAGCTCTGCTCACGCACTTGATTCGCTTCTACAAGATTACGCTTACCAGGCTCTTGTACGTCCAAGAACTGGATTTATCTATGATGGGCATGTTCCTTCCAATCTGACAGGAATTAAGGTCTCGGCTCTGAGGCTTAGAAGTGGTAGCTTGTACAGGAAAGGTGTGAAGTACAGAGAGTTTAATCTTTCGGTTGGTGTCCGCGTGACTCCATACGTGAAAAGGCTCGTTTTGGTGTATCAAAACTTGGGCAATTGGTCAATGGTGTATTACACTTTAGATGGCTACACTTTCTTAGCTCCGGTACTGGGCCTTCTTGCTTATGATGCTTCAAACTTGTCAGCAAAAAATCTACCAGAATTGGATATTAGAGCCTCCCGTGATCCCTTATTGATAGAATTCCCCAATGTCTCAGCCCCTGCCGGGGCTGTGCCGAAGTGTGTTTGGATTAACTCAAACGGTTCGCGGAGTTTCAACAATGTGACATCCGATAACAAGTGTTTAGTGTACCAGCAGGGGCATTTCTCCATAGTGGTGCAGTCGATTGCTCCCGCTCCCTCTCCAACGCCAGTGTCTCCTGGTCCTGCCCCAAGGGCCAAAGAAAAGGAGGGCAATTCGAAAAAAGTGTGGATAATTGTTGGGTCCGTGGTGGGCGGATTAGCGCTGTTGGGACTTGCGGCGTTGCTGGTAATTTGGGCACGAAAATTTCGGCAGAAGAAGAGGATGCAACAGATGGAGAGGGCTGCAGAGGTGGGAGAAGCACTGCATATGACCCCAATTGGGAGCACAAAGGCACCAGCTGCAACAGTCACAAGAACACAACCAGTTCTCGAGAGCGAATACGTGCCTTGACAAGCCACGAAACCCGCCATTTGTACAACCCCGCCTCCATTCATCATATATTCAATGTTCTTTTCCTGTAATCAGAGAGAGAATTCTTCTACTCACACCTGTTTTTGGTGGTGTTGCTCCTCTTTCCCCTTTCCCTTTCCATTTGTTCTTGGTTAGGCTCTTTTGTTTAGTAGCGTGGGTAATATAGGATTTTTGTGTAAATCTCTTTATGACTCACAAAACCCATCTTTATTTTCTCCCCCCATCCATAGTTCTATTTATTCTTTTATCGTGTGAATGTAGTAGCAGCCAGATAGTGATTCTCTTTGTGATGAATTCAGTTTCTTCCATTGACAAAGGAATAAAATTTCCCATGCGAACTTTATTATTTCTCTTGTTTTCTATTGATATGTCCACTTTTTGTATTTTGAAAAGTTCTTTGCAGGATTAGGGTTTGTGGGTATATTTCTTTAGTATTTTCCTTTTTGCATTTTGTGTAGATATTTCTTTGATGGGATTTTTGTTTTGTCGGCTTGTCGCCATGTATGTGTATTGGGGCCAAGGGCGCGATTAATTTTACACACGAAGCTTGTTCCAGAGTTCTTTCTCTTTGTTTTGTTAGTTCTTAGAAGTAGTTTTCTTGTTCCCATTATCAAGTATGAAAGCCTCAAGCTTTGCCTCCACTGTTTACGCGTAAATACAACTTGGCTTGGATGTTTTGTTTTCCGTAGGGAGGAAGGAAATAAAAAGAGGCAAAGGCATTAATAACGATAGATTGTTTTTGCTTGAAGCTTTTTATTTCCTACTTGCGGTGGGGTGGTGTGTGTTTTTGGACTGTTAGATTGAATCGAATAACGGTAAAGTTAGGAAAAAAATACAAAACTAATAGATGTTGATAAATATTTGTTTGATGTCAGTGTCCTATATATGTATACTCTGTTAAAGAATTCTCAGTTTTTTTTTTTCTTTTTTTTTGTAACAAGTATGTCTAGTTAGGGTTGATTTACAGTGTCAGGATCTGATTCATGACAGGAATGTTGATTTCCAAGTATATCGTTTCATTTTGCAGTTTTGACGTTCAAAATTTACAGGTATATTATTTTTCTAACATAACTGTGTCGATATCACGAAATCATAATTTGTTGAAAAAATAGTGTGAAAATGGATACTTAATAGTTATCCTACGTTGATAATAAAATAACTGCTTATTAAGAACACTGTTGTTAAAAGGGCTATAATTGGAGTGATCGTGAATTCGTGATTAAACTCGTCATCTTTGTCACAAAAAGCTAAAGTGTATTCTATGTCTACATGCTATCACGATCATTCAAGAATAATGTGTACCAACCACGACGGGGCACGGGCTTTTAATTTTTTAATTTTATTTTTGTTTGTTTGCTTCAATGTACCAACTAAGGTTTAGTGACGCTAATGTGCCTTACGCGCCTAGGCAAATTTGGTGGGGACATTATGACAAAAATTCTATTATTAGTTTTTTCTTTTAATAGCTAACTCTATTAATTTTTTGTTTTTGGTATTCTACACATTTGCACTCTGAATTTGTGTGGTTTTACCTATTTATCCTCTAAATTTTTAATTTTGATAAATTACTCCATAAACTTGTACAATTGTTGCAATATGTCTCATTTTGATGATGATTGTCTTAAATTAGTGACGAAAAAACATGTTCGACAAAAAATTCTGACATCCCAATTCAAATGTAACACAAATATTTTAATTTCTCAACTTTTAATCTCTTAAATTTAACAAAAAAATTTGAGCAAATTTAGTAAAATGAGCATATTGCAACAATTTTATAAGTTCAAAGAGGTTGATTGTCAAATTAAAGATTTAGAGGGTGATTTGTTAAACCATGATAAGTTCGGGAACAATTGTGCTTAAAACCCAAAAAAAAAAAAAAAAAAAAAATCTTGACTTTCTAGGAATTTCTTGGCAAGGAACCTCGTACCTTAACTAAGAGATAACCATTTGAAGCTCATCACAATCAAACAAAATGTGAACTTACTCCTAAACAAACTTACCCAAGAGCCAAGACCAATCAATGTGAAACTCACGTCTCATTTACAACGACAATTTTCAGCTCAAAACTATGTCATGAATGATCACAAGTGCCTAAGAATTTTCTATTGGTACATACATTGTGTATATATAGGTAACCTATTAAACGCAAAAACTTGTGAGGGTGAATCTTTGCCTATTCCAATGAGTCATCAGTCCAAAACTCCAATATATACATATACATATATACACACACATACAAACTATAAAGTGACAAATCGATCATCAAATGCTAAAAACCCATGGGCGGAGAGAAGAGTCAATCAATCCTTCTCTTTGCCTCTCTCCTAACTGAATAATATCAGCGACTAGTTCGGTTTCAATTAATTAATGCTTTCTGCCTACACATGCATGAGAAAGAATCCAACTTTTTTCTGTTGTGACCTTTCTATTGCTTTTTAGTCCCACCTTTTATTTATTAGGATATTTTCATCATTGCCCCCTAAACTTCTCACTTATTGTTAATGTGCTTACTGAACCCTTTCTTTTTGCAACTAGCCCATTGACTTTAGAAATATGCGACAAAGACACCTCAATTGACAACGTGTTACTTTTTTTACGCAAATTGACGAAGTGATGTGCTCATAGATTATTAAGTAAGGGCATAAGTGGTTATGTTATTTATTTTTAATTCAATTTGATTTTTTTTTAAAAGTGACTCTTTTATTTTATAGGTTCGAACTATTGTTCAAACTTATTTACTATAGTATTTTTTCTCATAAATTTTAAATATTTATTTAAAATTTTCTATTCAAATCTATGAACTAAACAGGTCAAAAGTTAATTTACAATTTTTTGTTATGATTAGAGTTAATTTAAAACTAATTCTAATGAATTTGGTTTAAATTAGATAAAAATTACCACTCATATCATTAAGGAAGTGCGTCACATGTCAATTTCTATCAAAAATTAACATCGCTAAATTGGTGTATTTTTGCCACATATTTCTAAGTACAAGGACTGCAACTTCTTAAAAAGAAAAAAAGGGTTTCGGAACACATTACCAATGAACGAGAAGTTCATGGAGGGCAACAGAGTAAATAAGCCTATTAATTATCTTGTTGGAGAATTATTTAGTGGGATAAGTAAAAAAAATCTTACTATGACACAAATTTTCATAACTTAAATCACATGTTTAATTTCAGTGTCGTTAATAGTGTCTAATCAACTATATTATACCACATCATTTAAAATATATAAAATTTTTTTTTTTAATGTTAATATTTCTCAAAAAATAACTTGACATCGTTACGCTAAATATTAATCAAATGACCTGATTCTGAATTTGAGAACCACAAGCCACAAGATCACATGAGATATCTTGTCAAATCAAGAAAAATATTATAAATTAAAAGACCATTAAATTCGATTTTTAAAAACCGTGTACTACTAATGAGATATTATTTCATACTCTACCATAAAATTCTCCTCATTATATTTTTGCTTTAGTTAAACTAAAAGTGTTATGGTTGTCTCGACCACCACCTAACACATTTATATATGGAGTATATAAATAAATTTGCAATTTAACATCCATTGTGTGGACCTAGCACGCCAAAAGCAAAGGTCTAGAAAATGAGTTGTATTATTTTCTCTCGGAATGTAGTTTTTGTGCCTACTTGAATGTCACTTTTTTTTTTAAAGGAGAATTCTTCGGTTTCTTTAAATGGATCAAAATTGGTATATACAATAATTGGTCAAGGAGAGCATTGAGTGTCTAATAATGGCTAGGACAGCGCACATAATGAGGAAAAAAAAAATTAAACAGTGGGTGCCAGGAAGGGTTTGGGCACTATGATAAGTAGGGGTGTAAATCGGCCGGGTAGGGTAGGGTTGAGCCGAAAAATTGAGCCTACCCGACCAGTACGGGTTGAGAAAATTTTAGCCCGCGACACTCTCTTAAATCTACAAACCCGCAACCTTTCGGGTGACCTCGGGTAGGGTCGGGTTACTCGGGTTTGTGAAAACCAATTTTAATCTATGACTTCATCATAGAATGAAAGTAGATAACTAATCTATGCAAAACTAATTTTAATCTATGCAAAACCATAAACGGCCACAAAATGAAAGCAGATAACTAATATAAAAATAATTAGAATATTTCAATTAGATTGATACCCTTCTAACATGCAAAATAGTCCATATAAAATAAACAGTTTAATCCAGAATAAATAATCCATATAAAGATAAACAGTCCATATAAAAATAGTCGCAAAATAGGATATGAAATAAAAGTTAGTCCACTCCAAACTGTTTAATCCAGAATAATAGCATCTTCATTCCCAATTTGCCTCTCATGTGTTGCAACAGAATTTGGCAAATCTTGAGAAGAAAACATAACAAAAAAAAATCATCAGAATCAAGTTTAGAACAACAAAATAAATAACAAGGAGATGAAATAAAATTTAAAAAAATAAGTAAAACGTAAAAAGATGACCTGACTCAATATCTTCATATTCATTAAATTCTTCCAAGTCAATAAGATTGATGTGCTCACGACTACGCAGCCAATTTTGTGTACAAATCAATGCCTCCACCATCTTGGGGCTCAATGAACTCCTAAAGAGATCGAGGATGCGGCATCCGGTACTAAAAGCAGATTCTGAGGCTACCGTTGAAACAGGAATGGCAAGAATGTCTCTTGCAACTAGTGAGAGAACCTTGTAATTAGTTGCATTATTCTTCCACCATTCTAAAACATCAAAATTAGACCGAGTTGGATCCTCCATAGGGTCTGTCAAGTAACTGTCCACATCATTTTTGTACTCATTCACATTCTTCTCCATTTTCTTAACAAAGGAGCTCCACAAACACCTTTTTCCTTCTGGAGTCATTTTTGCCTCTGTTGTACTTGTTGTTGCCGCCTCCCCACTACTTGCATTAGCCACAAATTCACCTTTGTCCCCACTATAAACCTCATGCAGCCGGTACATAGTATCCTTCACATTCTTTGCTAATGTTTCAGAAGTGGAAGAATCATACACTATAGAGAAACAATATGTCAAATAATCCATTTTGTACCTAGGATCAAGTACAACAGCCACAAAGAGAATACAATTTATATTCTCAACACTCCCCCAATACTTGTCATACTTTTTTTTCATACTCATAGCCATGAATGAAAGCATTGAATCCTCTTGTTTGCTTAATTCAGATAGCTGGTTTTGCATCTCACACAGCTCATGAAAGTAAGAATTTGAAGTGACATTCAAAGTGGCACTAAACTTCAAAGTTATATCATAAAAAGTCTTCAGAAATTCACAAACCACCTTAACATTCTTCCAATCATCATCAAGTGGCGGCCCAATCTTCCGCTTCCCCCCCTCATCTTCCCGAAAATAAGACACAAACTTGTCATC
>NW_010384344.1:805903-806507 GCF_000414095.1 Morus notabilis
CTTTTAAACCTTCATTGACAATCAGGTTCACTATATGGGCACAACACCTAACATTAAGAAATTCCCCACCTAAAACAACCCCTTTCCACCCCTTAATCTTCCTTCTCAAGTAGGTAATCATGGAGTCATTTGAGGAGGCATTATCAACAGTCATAGTAAAGACTCTCTCAATACCCCAAGCATACAAACATGACTCAATGACTTTACCAACACTCTCTCCCTTGTGACTTGAAATTTGACAAAAGTTTATAATCCTTTTTTGCAAAGTCGAATCACTCTCAACGTAGTGTGCAATTAGACACAAATAATTAATATTTTACACGGATGTCCAACAATCAGTTGTTAGGCAAATCCTTTGACTGCCCTTACTAAATTCAGCCCTTAGTTTCTTCCTCTTTTCCACACAAAGTTGGTAAATGTCCTTAGCAATCGTAACACGGGAGGGGATAGAGAACCTAGGCTGCATCACTTGACAAAAATTCTTAAATCCTTCACCTTCAACAAACCTAAACAAAAGCTCATCTACAATCACCATTTTTGCTAACGCTTTTCTGCAATGCTCCTTGTTAAAGCCTATAGCAACAAGACTACTCCCAGTTTCAGT
>NW_010384344.1:806566-810247 GCF_000414095.1 Morus notabilis
TGTCTCCCTCCTCTTTTTCGTTTTCAATTTTAGTGCCCAAATTAGGTATACGGGTAGGGCTGGGTGTGGGAGTGGGTAAGGTAATGGGCTCTTTAGGCATAGAGACACTTTCTGTTTCAGCAGAGGACTTGCAAGTGCTTTTAGAAGTTTTTGTCGGGTGGAGGATAAATTTTTCCATCTAGCACGCAAATGTTGCTAAAAAATAGATAACATATCACATTTTCAACGTCTAGTGAAAAGCCAACATATCACATATAAAAAGCCAATAATCTAACGAATAAGAATATGCATACACACATACTTTGTTCGGTTTGCAAGCGATGAAATGAAAAATTCTAGTGGCCATATTGTAATATGATCTCTGCTTATTGTAATTCTAGCTTCATTAATTTCAAAAATCATGGGTAAACATGAAGAGGACAAGGGAATCCTCATAAACGCAAAACAAAGGAAACAAAATGTCAGCCTATCTTCCAAAAACTTACAAGACCCTACAAAAACAAATCTCATCCCCTAAGTTTATATATATAATGCTACCCAAGGTTTAATACTTTCCCAAACATCCACACTATCTTCCTTAGTATAATTAAAAATCCGTTTATTCCTCTCAATCCACAGAGAACCACATGGGATTCTTCCAAATTAACTACAAGAAGAAATAAAAAAAAATAAAAGGTTCAACATGTTCTATAGGACTTCTTGTTCTTCTTCTGCCTTTCGTATCTTCTGTTCTTATAAATACAATGTTCTCTTACAAAAAGTATTGAAGAAATACAATGTTCTTGCACATTGAAGAAAACAGGCAACACATGGCAAACTCAAGAAAGTTATTCTAACCTGTCTGTTTTCAATTTCTCACTCTTCTTCCTGAATTCCAAACCAGAAACCAAAGGCTTCAAAGTGTTCACTTTTCTTCCTCGGCTGGAAACAAACAAGCAGAAACAAAAAGATTCCACTCACGAGCAGAAACAAAACCAGACAATCAAAAACATAAAACAAAAAAAGCAGAAACCAGCACAAAGTAATAAATTTCAACAAAAAGATTCAAATTTCACAAACCCATTTCTGTTTGGTTTGCTCTGATTCAAAAAAAAAAAAAAAAAAAAAAAAAAACTTGAAGAAGAAGAGGAACTTACGATGAACGGTGAGGAACGGCGAGTGTGAGCTGTGAGGAACGACAACGAACGGTGAGAGACTGAGAAGAAGAAGAGGAACGAAGAATGAGGAACGGAGAATGAGGATTGGAGGAGAATGCGAGTAATTTAGGGATGAGAGATTTATGGTGAAGGAGGAGGCGAGGCGAGTTGGCGAGGCGTGCGTGAGGCAAGAGGCGAGAGGCAAGAGACGAGAGGAGAGGAGGGAGGCGAGACTCGAGAGGCGAGGAGGTGAGGATTGAGAGGCGGAGGAGGAGTGAGGAGTGACCGAGTGAGGACGAGGGACGGCTAAGCTTCATTAGGGTAAGGCTAAGCTTCCAAACGGCCGGGTCGGGGCATTGTGGGTTCAAGCATGCCCAACCCGCACAGTGCGGGTTGGGACCATTTTAAACCCGAAAAAAAAAAACAAAAACAAAAAAACAAAACAAAACAAAACAAAACTATAAAGTCGGGTCGGCCGGATTTTGCGGGTTCGGACTGAAAACTTACACCCCTAATGATAAGGTGCAAAACTATCATTGGCTTTTCACCCATACCTATTGATATCAGGGATGAGTTCTTTTCACCAACTTTCTTATTCAATTCACCAACAAACAACAACAACAGCAAGCTTTAATCTTAACTTAATTAAAATCGGCTATATGAATTTTATTTTTTCACGTAGTTCTATTCAAAATTAAACTTTTTTAAAGGCTTAAATCTAGAATGTATTTCCTAATTATTTCAGTCTACGTAATTCTTGATCTACTCATCGTGCTTCAACTTTCTTATTAAATTCACCGGTCTATAAAAAAAGACCAATTAGAGACTAATTGGAAATGGATCATATAATCCAAAGGCTATATGCCAGAAATCAATGGATAATAGTAGTCTTGGATATACGCAAGAGTCTATTTGCCATCCATGCAGAGAGTAACTACTATTAATAGCTACCCGTGGTAGAGACATGATATTAAGAACGCCTATCCGTCTTTCATATTTACAACTCAGGGTTCGAATTTCCACGTCCACACAAAAAAAGTTTCAGCCTTAAAAATGGCAATACTAATATATGGTAGGACAAGGGTCAGGGTAGACTGATGAAACCTGAATTGTAAACGGGTGAAAAGTAGGTTTAGGCTATTGACCACAAGTAGGACTAATTGATTTCTTCTATAACTGCTTGGGGTAGACGTTTAGGCACTAATGATCTCTTTTTTTAACTAGCAAAAAAGAATATACTATTAATAGTTCTCATTTACCTTTTTGTTTTAAGAAAAATAACATTCTTCTATGGTATGACCTCTTAGTGTACATTTTTAACCGTTAAATATAATTAAAATTACGTTAAAATTAAAAATATGCATAATAGATAATATCTAATACAAATTTCATGGCTGAAACACTAACGCCTACCAATAGTTTATTTTTCTAAGAAACCCAAGTTCTACCATAGAAATCTCCAAAAGAATATGGAAACGAAAATTCTTTTGTTTCACCAAATAAAATAAAATTCTCTACGTCTATTATGTTCTTTCGCACTTATTTTTTGGTAAACAATAGAGGCGCATCTCTAACGCGTACGGCAATTATAAGGTTATATTAGACACTAATCTCTTTGTGCTGAAATAACATATTAAAACAAAATTCCAATAAGAATAAAATAAATTAAACATTTTTTTTTCCGATAACATATCTTATCAAACTCAAAGTCGTCTAAATATTAAGACTTATCCCTAGTATTGACTATCAAATGCCAAAATTCAGAAGTCAACTATAATGGCTTTTCCCTTTATCCAGTGATACGAAGGGTTAGTTAGTTCTTTTCACCAACTTTCTTGTTCTATTCACCAGTCTAGAGGTAAAGACACAAAGACTTCATGTGGTCCAAGGTATATCATATGTGCAAGAGATAAATAGATATGAACTAAAAGTCTTCACGCCATGCATTAAATTAATAACAAGACACCATCCATTGCAAGAGAATATATATTTTCCGTCTTCACAATTTAATGTTGACGTAAAAAAATATTTTTTTTTCTGAATTTGGGTTGGGGATTTAAACTTCACACTTTAAGGTTGAGTCAGATATAGATTTATCACCAAATTATATACGCAGTATTGATAAGAATTAAATCCTTCTAAAACTAAAAGTCATCCAAAAATTAAGCTATACTATATTATATTACATCATATGGCAATTTTTTTTCCTAAAGAAAGTCAACTTGTCATATTCAAATATTAGCTTCGGCATTGTTTTTAGAGGTCTTTTAAGTATTCAAACACCTAGAGTTAAAATACCATTGGCATCTAGCTGAAAATGTACTTTGCAAACCAACCAATCTAGCATAGTGAAAAAGGCACCAATTTTCTGGTTTGTACTAGACAAGCATCAAAACTAAGCAAATTACTTTGCTTACCATACCTAAATGGGAATGCCTTGGTCTAAATCCACCAAACGTACATTAAATCGAAAAAAAAAAAAAAAAAAAAAAAAAAAAAAAAAAAAAAAAATTTTTTCATAAATAAAATTTTGTGTATAATTTTT
>NW_010384344.1:810332-821894 GCF_000414095.1 Morus notabilis
CAAAAAAAAAAAAAAAAAAAAAAAAAAAAAAAAAAAAAAAAAAAAAAAAAAAAAACTTTTATGCATCATTCAATTGTTGTGATATAGTTTTACAGAGAGTTAAAATTCGAAATGACGGTAGATTTTGAAGAGTTAACAGATGAAGACAGCTTCATAGTCTGGCTCTGGGTTGTAGTTAGGGGAGAGAAGGTAGGTCATGTACTGTAAATGCGCTGAGAATAACCCAGGGTCTCACTCAATTTTTTTCACCAAAAGTAGGTTCTTTTTAAACTTCAACTAGAACTCTTGTAGTAGGTTGGTCCTCCTTGTTAATGCTCTGATATAAGCCAACAGTGATGAAATGAAAATTCATCAATTTCATACTATCTTGGTATTACACTATGGTTGCATTGGGTAATCCAGATTGAACACGATTATTTAATATTTATGAATTTAAAGATAAAATTCAAAACTCCTCTTTCAGAATCCATTAGGACCACATATAGAACTAAAGAAAAAGTCTACGCACTCACTAACAATCCCAAGAGATCCACTATACATCAAACACACAACCTCACTGTTTTAAGGCCCGTTCATACCCTTGTCAACATTCCTAAAAATCCATACATATCAAACACACAACCTCACTCTATATAATATGTATGGACGCCAAATATCAACCCTGTAACAAGTGGGAGAGAGCGCTATAAAACACTGCAGCCAGCCCGCCACCACCTCTTGTCCGGCCTATATGTTAGATCAACTTTCATTTTTCTTCCCTTCCTTTCATTAGGGAGAAAATATTGTTTGAGCTGGAAGCATTTGGGAGTTACCGCAAAACAAATCAGTATCTCGTATTTTCCATATGAACACTGTAAAGCACAAAACATGTCATGGTATATTAAAGATCACCGCAAAACAAATCAGTATCTCGTATTTTCCATATGAACAAGCATAAAACATGTAATGGTATATGAAAGATCTAAGCTCTAAACCGTATTCTGTTGTACCCTTATATTTTGTTCACTACAAAAGTCTAGATCATGCCTACACAAAATTCCCCTAAATGACAGATTTTAAAATGATAGACGCATACTATTATGACTAGCTCACGTTTGCTAAAGACAAGATGAGAAATAATAATAATAATAATAATAATAATAATAATAATAATGGGATTAATCACACTGGTGCTGCGGAACTGTGGTTATTTTGATTCTTAAATTTTAAAAACTCACTTTATTCTCTAAATTTTAAATTTGTCCTATTTAAGTCCCTTTGTGTGAATTTCTAGAGAATTCAGATAGAAAAATAGGGAATTAAGTATGACCATGTTGTTTTTATCTGAAATTCAAAGAGAAAAATCACGTGACTACATTACTCTCTTTTTTCTATATGTTTTTAACAGAAATTAATATAAAAAAGATTAAGTGGAAACAATTTAAAATTCATGAGATGCAAAGTTAGAGGTTTTTAAAACTTGGAGGACAAACTATAATTGACCTTAAAATTTAGGAACACCGATATAATAATCCAAAATAATGAAAAATAAAGCATATAAAACCACGAAAAATAGGGGAGTTCGATTTTCTTTCCTTCATTCATCTGTTAACTTGGCAAGATTTGACTACAGTCAAAAGGACAATTTATTTCATGCATCAGATTCTACAGTTTCTGCATGCATAAGTCAGCGCATATGTCGGTTGGGCTGACAGCCCCTCGCAGCACATGCAGACCACAGAATTGCAACCAACAAGTATCAACTATCAAGCACAGGAAACTGCCAAGTCTTCTTGTGTTAGGGACAAAGAAGTATCAAACTTATGTTTTGACAAAATTTCGTTTGTTATATAGTCAGAGATCCTAAGACATGACCATATCTGTAGTTGGCATGACGTGTCAAATATAGCTGGACTTTCTAACAACATGTATATAACTCCATGATTATCGTTTGCTCCTCAACAATCAACTAAGAGAATTCAAAGCAGAGACCCATTAGCTAAAAAGAAGCAGCAAAAGGCAGACAAATCATGCTTGATTGAAGCTGCATGTGGAGGCAAACTGACCCCTCATGTTCAAAAGTTCAAGTCCTGCCAGCTATTATTGTCTAATTTTGAATTAGACAAATACTATTTAATGTAAATAAGTCCAAGAATATTTCTATATAGTTGTTAAACCTGAAGTTTTTCAGGTGGCAGATTTAAGATTCATTTTTTAATTAAAGCAGAAACAACATACGATTGAAACAAATAATAGATACAACGATATTCAAAGCAAACAAAGCTCCAACACAAGTCTGATGGGCAATAGTAAAAATTGGTTTTTCCCTAGCCAGTTAAAAAGCTTTGGGCAACTTGACATACAATGAAAGAAAATAATGAGAGATTGGAGTTGCCACGAGGCTTCTTCAGGATGCGATGCGATACTTTATTCCTACTTCAAAATTCCATCAGCAAAGATTCCTGCATTTTTTTGCATCAGTACATCATGAGATCCATAATTGAAATACCAAAACATGCATGCGCAAGGAAAATGATTACGACAGAATCAGAGGTTATATAAGAGGATCATGTTAAGTTACAAATAAAAGAGGGCACCTCCAGTGATACATGTCACATGATTCTGGTAAATATATCATACCCTACGGAAGGATTCTTGTTTTTAAAAATTGTCGTTTAAAGCAAAAGGGTCCTCGAAATAAGATCAATACAATACTATTTCTGTACAGATGTGGAAGTAAAGAACAACAAGAGAAGGATGGTGAGAAAATACAAGAACTAAAAAAAAAGGTGCAAGAAAAGAAAAACCTCTTTTTTTCCACAACTCAAGTTCTTTTGCTACAGTATAATTTCTCTCACAAATATTCAAATTAAACTTTTTTACTATAGTAGTTTCTCTCACATAAAAAAGTTCAAGTTGGGACTTGAGTTGTAAAAAGTACACGCCCTAAATATTTTGGGGAAATAGACTTGGCATGAAAGAATCAAAGAGAGCTATGACAGAAGGGAAAGATTATCATTTCAGTTGTACATAAACTAATTCGTTAGAAAATGGAGCAATAAGAAAGAAAAAAATCAGTGCAGGCAAAAAATTTCAAAGCCTAGGAACCAGGAAAGCGAAGTTAAACACCATCCTTGAAAGGTGCAGCTGTCATACTTTTCCCTCAACCACTTCCAATTTTGAATGCTTCTCTTAACAACGTTGTAATACAGTTCTTCTGCTTTCACTAACCATTAACACTTGTTGCAAAGACTCACTCACTCACCTTCACATTAGTGAATACTAATGAGCATACTAAAATGTTCAAATTTCCTGCAACGCAACTATATCATATAATAACAAAATAACCATTAATTTGTAACTCACTATTTCTTTTACACACCAACTGACAAAGATCAAAATTTCCGATTTGAGTACCTTAAATTTCTTCCAGGACACTCTATTGAAACAGAGAGAGCAAGAGATGACTCTCTACAACATACAATCGAAATCATTCCATCCTTAATAATAATAAATAAATAAAAAGAAGCCTCTTTTGACTTTATAGAGCTACAGATATCGAAATAATAAACTTATGCTTGGCGCTTGCATAGTGAAACAGCCAAAGGGAGGCCATCCTGTGGCCCGGGTCTAGGCAAAATAAGTTGATCAGCTTCAATAAACCCAATAATATTACCCCACTTGCCACCTAATGTTGTTAGTTGATTCTTCTCGTATGCTCTCTTATAACCCAACAGTGACCAGCTTGCTTAGTTCCCTGTTCCTATTAGCCAGTGCAGATTATTTCCAACACTAGTACTTTCTTTTCCCTTTTCCTGTTAAAGAGTTTGAAATTTACACATATTCCATCTGCTTTTCCAGTAAGCAAAATCCAAAACCAATTCAAGGTATAAATAAGCGACCTAAATCAGGAGGAAACTTAAAAAGTATATGGCAAACACATTTTCAACAGTGTTTCACATAGATGCATATTTTATATCGTCTATTTGCGAAAAGAACCATAATTTGATGCAAAATCAATAAACCACAAGTCTCGCTGTTAAACATGTTTTAAAATATATAGGCTTAGTTTGGGATTGTTGTGCTTTTGAAAGAAGTCCTACTTTTACAAGCAAAAAGCAAAAATTTAAGTCTTGTTCGTTTCGCTCATTTGAGTTGAGAACTTGAGTTAAAAAGTGAATTCATGTGAGAGAAAACACTGTAGCATAAAAAGCTAAATTTGAATTTTTGTGCGAGAAAACATTGCAGCAAAAACTTGAGTTGTGATTCGAACTAGTGAAACGAACGCGGCCTTAGAATCCTAGCTTCTTCGAATAACCATAAAAGTGCATTGGTGTCCGTACAAAATACTTTTGAACACTTTTACAGGACACTCCAATTGCATTATGTCATGTACAAAAGGTTTCTGGGGCCTCAAAAGGCAATGCCAAACTCGCTCATAAAGGCAATCCAACAACAAATTTAGGTTCAGAAAAGAGAAGACCTTCACATGACAGCAAAACAATTAAATATCAGCACAACACCTTATTCTCTCCACCATTTAACCTCAAATAAGAGGGAAACATATATTAATCCTTCACCAATGAATCTGCCCGTTAATTCTAGAATTTCCATTCAACTGGAGAGTGGACACCATAAATTTAGTGGTCCAATGTCAAACCTGACCACTCATCCAATTTCATATGGCACACAAACTCGAAAAATGTACAGATATATTCCTACTAATTCTGTCCATAGCACCATCATTGACTTCCCTATTCCCTTTCTGTCTAGCGCCTCCGTCTACTCACGTTTGTCAAAGTCACAAAATATAGTCATCAATGACCTGTATCCTCTTTGATTTCAGCACAATCTTATTGCAACAGTATTTTTCAAAATGGCAGTTTCATCCATTGCGGCACCACTATACCCCATACACATTCTTATCAAGCACAAGCACAAAAGGCTATTTAGCTTTTATAACCTCATATTACATAACTATCACTTGATATAAGTAAAACTCCAAATCCACCGATCTCAACGCAAGTTCACAACTACGAATATAAAATAAACGATCAACTGGGTATAGCTACTAAACTGCATTCCATGATTCAATGTTGAATCCCAACTACTCGCTCCGATTTGATGGGAGACGTTAAGCTCAGACACGAAAGTCGACAAATTTCTTCCAACTAACTTATAACCCGGAGGCACACATTAAAATCCGTAATTTCTCCCTATATCAACAACAGGAAGGCATGTACTATTTTTCTTTACCCGAATTTTTCAACAACGCTCAAATTTTCTATCAAATCAATCATCACATAAGTAAATCAAATATTGTACTCACATAATTGAGAGAAAAACTAACAACAATTATAAAATAGGAACAAAAAAGAAAAGTAAAGAAAGAGCAAAACCGAAAAAAGGGGATCGCTTATTGAGAAGCGTCCGCAGAAGAAAGCTTCTCCACGAGCTTCTTGTCTCTTCTTTCCATGGCGACGTCCCACATGTCGTTGCCGATGTGCTTCGGCTGCGCACGAAAATAACACAATTGAGAAAAGCCCTAAAGGATCTTCCAAATCAACGGACATGGAAGACGATTCCGATGAAAAAACCCTAATAGGAAAAAGGAAGAAGGAAAAAGGGGGGGAAGAAAATAGGTTACACGGCCATGGGCGGCTTTGTGGATGTAATACTGAGCATTTCCCATGACGCAAAGCATTCCGGCTATGATTCCCAGCGGCAGAACTGCTTCCAACCACACCAGCGACATTTTCGTCTCTCTCTCTACTCTTTTCCTCTCTTTTCTTTCGATTTTAACTCCTCCAAATCTCTCTCTCTGACTCAACGGCCCGACTATATAAGTAGGCTCGGATAAAGGAATTTTCAAAAATCGCCCTCATAATATTATTTTATTTCTCCACTATTATTATTAAATGTATCTTATGTTACTAATAATAAAAATAATAGTTAAATTTAAAACTTTTTTTTTTAAAAAAGAGTTAATTATAAATATGTCTATTTTTTAGTGAATAAAGAAAAAGTATATCCATAAGTTGTGATTGTGATATTTGCAATCTATAATGACATTTTTATCTTTTATTAACTATCTCTAAAATTAATTATACAAAGTCATAACTATCCACATAAATAAGGGTATATTGGAAATGATATTATAATAATTACTATAAAATAAGACAGATTGGTAAAAAAAGAGATAAGTAGAAAAAATCTTAAGAAGCATGTCAATTATCAGGATCCCAAAAGCATGAGTTCGGGTAGCCCAAATTGAACCAAACAAAAAGTCTGCGCGCAATCGACTCGTTTACTTTCTTACAAGGTAAACATAAAAATAAATTTAAGAAAAGATAATCGGTCGGGCCTGGCTTGGTTCGAATGCATTTCGGCCATAAACATAAACATTACGAAAATAGTAAAATATAGACCAATTTTTAGTTATAAAAATTAATAAGTCATAATTTATCAATTTATAGTTCATAATTAGATAAGTTATGAACATATTTATCAAGTTATGGTTCATAGTCAGACAAATTATGGACAAAAATCATGAATTATAGACAATAACTTGTCAAGTTATGGTTCATAACCAGCCAAGTTATGGACGTAAACAGTAATTTGCCTATTTATTAACTTATGTAAACTATTGGCCTATTAATTTTAATTCATCTCAAGTATTAGCATATTTCTCTCTTTCTCCATAAACATTAACGTGGTCTAGCACGAATGTTTAAGCATACCCAAATTAGAACAATTCTGGGTCAGCTTGTTTAGTCCGTTCTAAATTTACAACTTTAATTGGGGTGAATGAGAGAAATACCACTCTAAGTAGTTAGATTCCAAATATAACACTTTATAAAATTGAAACTTAATTTTCACATTAAAGTGGTGTATGTGAATAACTAGACTTTAAAAATAGTATAGAACGTGATTAACATTCTAGCTTATGGAGCTGGTTATATTCTCAAAATGAGTTAGAGGGTTTCACTTTTAGAGAGATGATATTCGAATATAATATTTAAAAATAAATAAATGTATAGTACATAAAAATAATACGAGTGAATAACTAGATTTTATAAGTAGTAGTAGACCTAATGTTGCACAATATTAACACATAAATGCAAAAAATTATAAGATGAAAGAACAAAGTTTGTTTATATCTTTTTTTTATAGGAAAATGAGATAAATACCCTTCAGAATATATGGGTCTTGGATTTTTATTCTTTACACTTGATTAATACCCTTTAGTTAAAGAACTACATCAGTCAAAAAGATATTAATGAAGAATAAATGATAAAAATCTTAAAGCAATGCATTCAAAGATGAGTTCACCAATTTTTTTTTTTTTTTGTACATAGTATTTTTCCTAAAGCGCAAGCCAAATGGTTTGTGTTTGTGACGACCCTAACTTTTGGTCATCATCCTATGCTCATACTTACCATTTCTTAACCTCTATGACGACCCTAGTTATAACTTCTTAAAATTTCAGGCTATTTTTTTTTCCTTCTTACCATGTACGTTAAAATGTTGTAGCATTCTGACAACATTATGTTACATTAGTCATCAAAATACATAAAACACTATTTTATTTTACATATAAAGTTCAACAACGTTTCCAAAACACGTGATGTATCCACAGCCCACTTGCCCACATTCTGCTGCTACACCCTCTCTGCATGCCCAGCTTTAAGTTTTAGGGAGCCAGTGCCTTACCCGTGCTTCCTACAACACGAACAAACTTAATGAGCTTTTGCTCAGCAAGTATCAATTGGTCATAACAAATGCAATAATTATGCATACCCATATATGCATTTATGTCATATAGCCTAGTACAGAATTCTAAACGACTTTCATTCTGTGTTTCTCATTCTTTTCATTCTTGTTTACGGATACCATATCATTATATGGCATGGTTTCCGTGTTTCATTTTCTTGTCTTTTACTTCTTAGGGGCCTTGTCCTGTTGTACCATAGCGCGTATAACCAGTGAGGAGTGGGGTAGCTAACCAATCCAACTCAGTCGCGGTTTCATATCTTTCATAGTCTCATAATAACCTTTCCTTCGAAAGCTGGTACAAACAGGACTTTTAGTCTCTTACCGTTTATCAATTTTCTCATTGAAATGGTAACTTTAGTTAAATCTTATGAATTTGTGCATTATTGAGCATTTTATCATGAGATTAACTTTTCGTTAAAGTTTAACCTTTCATTTCTCTTAGTTTGATCTTGACTTAACATCGATACATACTTTTTGCAGAATAAAGTTCTACAATTACATAAGTCTTGTAGATACTTACCTAACATAGTATCTAACATTTAAAATTCTACTATATGCACAATTTTTATGCAACATAAAAAAGTAAGCTTGTTCGTGATATAGCCATAGAAAAACTATTGTACTTACCGAAGTTTCGCTAACAACGCGTCATTTGTCTCCCTTGACGCTTTCCAACTTCAACCGTTAATCGGCCCTATTACATAAATTTTTCGATCGTTAGATTCAAAATCTAAGATCAATAATTATATTAAAATTTACGTTGGAAAGGTCTAGAATCCTTATGTTTGGTATTCAACCTTAAACTATTTCCTATCTCAAGGATTTGCACTAAAACCGTGCAAATTACTCAGTCATGGGCCTAATTTTAAGTTTTGGTCCAAAACTGTAAATTCTCGTTGTGTTCGGTTTCTAACCATCACCGATTATCGACACATCTTTCTTTTCACACTTTAATCCTATATTCCTCTTGAAATCCAGTTTTAGTTCAAATTACTCGAACTAAATTTTGGCAGAGTTTCGCCTTATTTTTCTCGTTTCTCAAGTTTTTAATAACTCGTTCTACTTCTGATTTCGGTACCTGGAGTAAATATTTACATTCCTGAACACAGATTCCAACATAAAATTGAACAAAACATATGTTTTTTCTTAATCTAGGCTCACGGATTTTTGATAGAAATCCACCAAAACTTTATTCAATCGTTTTAACACTTACACCGTTAAACTCTTATTATGATACTCTACAAAACCTCAGTTTCAATTTTCACTTTAACGGAAGTTTTTCTGAGATGAGTTACTATTCATCTAAATCAAGAAAATATAGAATTCTCACGAAAACTCTGAAATCTTACCTCCAGAAGTTGAGGTTTTTCCGCTAGAACGCCTCAGGTTACGTTTCTACCGGATTGAACGGGAGAAATCTCAATGAAAATGCTTGATTTTCTTTCCTCCGTCTCTCTCTGGAAACTCTTTTTTTTTTTCTTTTTTCGTAAGTTTCTCACGTCTTTTTTTTTTCTCTGCTATACTTCACGTGAAGTAAGTAATATCCTTGTAACCAACGTGAATCTTTATTACGTGAGCCATCAAGCTAGAGATAACTTCATGTTGCCAGCATTGAGTACATAGCCAACATGAGTCACCCTTCAACTTAGTTTACGTAATGACACATGGTGTTAATGCATGTGGGGTTCCACCTCACGGTAACTATACTTTTCACCCCTTTTCTTTTTTCCTAACGTACCTAAAATTAATCTAATATATATATATATACTATAACTTAAAGATAATTTAATATATAAGTATATATATATATATTAAAATTTTGTGCAACCTACTTTTATTCTTTTCTATATCCAAGATACATGCTAGCAAATGAGTGGGTTCTATACTCAAATTTTTCTTGTCGAGACCTAACTTTCCGTTTCTCAAAACGAGTCTCTTTCCGGTACTAATAATTTCACAATCAGTACAGGTTCTATACTAATTTTCTAGACTGTCGAGTACCATGGGTCAAACTTCTCATGTTCAACCCAATTCTCTTGGGTATCTCATTAGTCAATTTCTTTTTCTGAAATTATCATTTTAATTGATCCAGAATTGCCCAAAACGCGTACCCTTACGGTACTCATTTTTTTGGCAGTTTCCCGCTTTAACTAACTAGGGAAAATTCTGTTTCAGGAACTTTTGCTATTTTTCTTACTTCTAATTTTTCTACTCTTTTTCTAGCTGATCATTTGGTCACATACCAAATATTTTAGTTTTTCATAACTAAAATATACCCGCTAAAATTTCTAACTTTTAACTAATATCTCACTATTCATAAGTGATATTTACAAATTTTCTTTGTAAAAATATCCGTATTATAACTTTACACTTTTCGAGAGATTTTACCCCGTACATAATTTCTAACTTTTAACTAATATCTCACTATTCATAAGTGATATTTACGAATTTTCTTTGTAAAAATATTCGTATTATAACTTTACACTTTTTAGGAGATTTTACCCCGTACATAAAATTTTTACATAACATTTTTTTGATTACATCAAAATTCTACTACTTACTATTTCGAAAAAAATTTTAGTCAAATACTGGACTGTCCAGATTAGACCTAAATTTTTTTTTCCCGGTGATTACAGTGTTGTAAGTTGTAACACAAAAGCAGTTCGCTCATGGACCAACACCATACTCGGGAAACCCCCATGTATTATGATTCGACGGGCCATAAGTAATTTAACAGATCTTGTTCATCCTTGATCTAAATTGGTTTTTGATCGCACTTGGGGCTTCAAATTATTTTGATTGAGGATGGATGGGTCATAGAGAAATAAGCCCAATAACCCATTCTCTTACCTTTGGTCACCTAAAAATCCCAAAAGCTAACATTTCCATTAGCCAGAGGAATTAAGGCAACATCATTTCCACCACTTGCTTATTCAAACACACTACCTTCTCTTATCTTCTTTGAAATGTACGACTTTCAAGCCACAAATAGGTAATTTTACCCCTCTTGTTTAGAAAATTACATAGATATGGCCATTCATTTAGATCCGCCATCGGTGCCATATCATAAACACTGTGGAGATCTCACGTATAACATAGATTCAGTCACTCACTCAAATTCAACACTGTGGGCATCTCACACAACGCTTGTGGTCATATGTCCTCGCCTCACTATGAACGTCACAATCATCCGTTTCTTATCGGAGCGTCGTTCTCCTTCTCACTGTCATAAATCTTCACACAATTATGAGGTTCTCCTTCGCGATCACAATGCCTCTTTCTCTTCACCGTTGTTGTTTGTATGTTTTTTTTTTTTTTTTTTTTTTTTTTTTTTTTTTTTCAAAGAGGACAGAAAATATTGGAGGGAATTGTTTCACTTAGGGTTAAGTTTGTATTTTTATTATTTGAAAGTGGTATGTTCCAAATTACATCACATAAGTGGTAGAATAGAATAGGAGGGAGGTAAGACCCAGGGGACATATGTCCCCCTGGATTTTGGATTTTTCACTTTAAACCTATGATTTAAAAAAAAAAAAAATTCGTATATGCCCCCTATTAACAATAATTTCAAACATATTTCACAAAATCCATCTCAATTGTTTTTTTCCCTTCTTTTTGGTTTTCTTTTCTTGTTGTTCTTTTGGTATTTTTCCTATTGAATCTTATGAATTTAAATGTAACAAATTGATTTTTTTTTTCTAAGTTAACTATTATTTAGGCAACGTATCATTATTTACAAAATCAAAGTTGTGAATTTTGGCATGAAACGAAGGTTTGATTCTTGGAATAATACAATCCTTTTTTTTT